>NC_045436.1:37764349-37764757 GCF_002776525.5 Piliocolobus tephrosceles | reverse complement strand
TCATATGTTTGTTTACCTTACATTGTACAAAGGTCTTTTTTTTTTTTATTATACTTTAAGTTCTAGGGTACATGTGCATAATGTGCAGGTTACATATGTATACATGTGCCATGTTGGTGTGCTGCACCCATCAACTCGTCAGCACCCATCAATTCATCATTTATATCAGGTATAACTCCCCAATGCAATCCCTCCCCCCTCCCCCCTCCCCATGATAGGCCCCAGTGTGTGATGTTCCCCTTCCCGAGTCCAAGTGAGCTCATTGTTCAGTTCCCACCTATGAGTGAGAACATGCGGTGTTTGGTTTTCTCTTCTTGTGATAATTTGCTAAGAATGATGGTTTCCAGCTGCATCCATGTCTCTACAAAGGACGCAAACTCATCCTTTTTTATGGCTGCATAGTATTCC
>NC_045436.1:37607124-37759349 GCF_002776525.5 Piliocolobus tephrosceles | reverse complement strand
ATTTCACTGAGCAGTGGTTTGTAGTTCTCCTTGAAGAGGTCCTTTACATCCCTTGTAAGTTGGATTCCTAGGTATTTTATTCTCTTTGAAGCAATTGTGAATGGAAGTTCATTCCTGATTTGGCTCTCTGCTTGTCTGTTACTGGTGTATAAGAATGCTTGTGATTTTTGCACATTAATTTTGTATCCTGAGACTTTGCTGAAGTTGCTTATCAGCTTAAGAAGATTTTGGGCTGAGACGATGGGGTTTTCTAAATACACAATCATGTCATCTGCAAACAGGGACAATTTGACTTCCTCTTTTCCTAACTGAATACCCTTGATTTCTTTCTCTTGCCTGATTGCCCTAGCCAGAACTTCCAACACTATGTTGAATAGGAGTGGTGAGAGAGGGCATCCCTGTCTTGTGCCAGTTTTCAAAGGGAACTTTTCCAGTTTTTGCCCATTCAGTATGATATTAGCTGTGGGTTTGTCATAAATAGCTCTTATTATTTTGAGGTACGTTCCATCAATACCGAATTTGTTGAGCGTTTTTAGCATGAAGGGCTGTTGAATTTTGTCAAAAGCCTTTTCTGCATCTATTGAGATAATCATGTGGTTCTTGTCTTTGGTTCTGTTGATATGCTGGATTATGTTGATTGATTTGCGAATGTTGAACCAGCCTTGCATCCCAGGGATGAAGCCCACTTGATCATGGTGGATAAGCTTTTCGATGTGCTGCTGAATCCGGTTTGCCAGGATTTTATTGAGGATTTTTGCATCGATGTTCATCAGGGAGATTGGTCTAAAATTCTCTTTTTTTGTTGTGTCTCTGCCAGGCTTTGGTATCAGGATGATGCTGGCCTCATAAAATGAGTTAGGGAGGATTCCCTCTTTTTCTATTGATTGGAATAGTTTCAGAAGGAATGGTACCAGCTCCTCCTTGTACCTCTGGTAGAATTCTGCTGTGAATCCATCTGGTCCTGGGCTTTTTTTGGTGGGCAGGCTATTAATTGTTGCCTCAATTTCAGAGGCTGCTATTGGTCTATTCAGGGATTCAACTTCTTCCTGGTTTAGTCTTGGAAGAGTGTACGCGTCCAGGAAATTATCCATTTCTTCTAGATTTTCTAGTTGATTTGCGTAGAGGTGTTTATAGTATTCTCTGATGGTAGTTTGTATTTCTGTGGGGTCGGTGGTGATATCCCCTTTATCATTTTTTATTGCGTCTATTTGATTCCTCTCTCTTTTCTTCTTTATTAATCTTGCTAGCGGTCTGTCAATTTTGTTGATCTTTTCAAAAAACCAACTCCTGGATTCATTGATTTTTTGGAGGGTTTTTTGTGTCTCTATCTCCTTCAGTTCTGCTCTGATCTTAGTTATTTCTTGCCTTCTGCTAGCTTTTGAATGTGTTTGCTCTTGCCTCTCTAGTTCTTTTAATTGTGATGTTAGAGTGTCAATTTTAGATCTTTCCTGCTTTCTCTTGTGGGCACTTAGTGCTATAAATTTCCCTCTACATACTGCTTTAAATGTGTCCCAGAGATTCTGGTATGTTGTATCTTTGTTCTCATTGGATTCAAAGAACATCTTTATTTCTGCTTTCATTTCGTTATGTACCCAGTAGTCATTCAGGAGCAGGTTGTTCAGTTTCCATGTAGTTGAGCGGTTTTGATTGAATTTCTTAGTCCT
The DNA here is from genome assembly GCF_002776525.5 of Piliocolobus tephrosceles. Classification (NCBI taxonomy): domain Eukaryota; kingdom Metazoa; phylum Chordata; class Mammalia; order Primates; family Cercopithecidae; genus Piliocolobus; species Piliocolobus tephrosceles. The sequence continues at coordinate 37,757,685 of NC_045436.1, read as the reverse complement.
GAGTTCTAGTTTGATTGCACTGTGGTCAGAGAGACAGTTTGTTATAATTTCTGTTCTTTTACATTTGCTGAGGAGTGCTTTACTTCCAATTATGTGGTCAATTTTGGAATAAGTGTGATGTGGTGCTGAGAAGAATGTATATTCTGTTGACTTGGGGTGGAGAGTTCTATAGATGTCTATTAGGTCCGCTTGGTGCAGAGATGAGTTCAATTCCTGGATATCCTTGTTAACTTTCTGTCTCGTTGATCTGTCTAATGTTGACAGTGGAGTGTTGAAGTCTCCCATTATTATTGTATGGGAGTCTAAGTCTCTTTGTAAGTCTCTAAGGACTTGCTTTATGAATCTGGGTGCTCCTGTATTAGGTGCATATATATTTAGGATAGTTAGCTCTTCCTGTTGGATTGATCCCTTTACCATTATGTAATGGCCTTCTTTGTCTCTTTTGATCTTTGATGGTTTAAAGTCTGTTTTATCAGAGACTAGGATTGCAACCCCTGCTTTTTTTTGTTCTCCATTTGATTGGTAGATCTTCCTCCATCCTTTTATTTTGAGCCTATGTATGTCTCTGCATGTGAGATGGGTCTCCTGAAGACAGCAGACTGATGGGTCTTGACTCTTTATCCAGTTTGCCAGTCTGTGTCTTTTAATTGGAGCATTTAGTCCATTTACATTTAAGGTTAATATTGTTATGTGTGATCTTGATCCTGCCATTATATATTAACTGGTTATTTTGCTCATTAGTTGATGCAGTTTCTTCCTAGGCTCGATGGTCTTTACATTTTGGCATGTTTTTGCAGTGGCTGGTACTGGTTGTTCCTTTCCATGTTTAGGGCTTCCTTCAGGGTCTCTTGTAAGGCAGGCCTGGTGGTGACAAAATCTCTAAGCATTTGCTTATCTGTAAAGAATTTTATTTCTCCTTCACTTATGAAACTTAGTTTGGCTGGATATGAAATTCTGGGTTTAAAATTCTTTTCTTTAAGAACGTTGAATATTGGCCCCCACTCTCTTCTGGCTTGTAGAGTTTCTGCCGAGAGATCTGCTGTCAGTCTGATGGGCTTCCCTTTGTGGGTAACCCGACCTTTCTCTCTGGCTGCCCTTAAGATTTTTTCCTTCATTTCAACTTTGGTGAATCTGGCAATTATGTGTCTTGGAGTTGCTCTTCTGGAGGAGTATCTTTGTGGCGTTCTCTGTATTTCCTGAATTTGAATGTTGGCCTGCCCTGCTAGGTTGGGGAAGTTCTCCTGGATGATATCCTGTAGAGTGTTTTCCAGTTTGGTTCCATTTTCCCCCTCACTTTCAGGCACCCCAATCAGACGTAGATTTGGTCTTTTGACATAATCCCATACTTCTTGCAGGCTTTGTTCATTTCTTTTTCTTCTTTTTTCTTTTGGTTTCTCTTCTCGCTTCATTTCATTCATTTGATCCTCAATCGCTGATACTCTTTCTTCCAGTTGATCGAGTCGGTTACTGAAGCTTGTGCATTTGTCACGTATTTCTCGTGACATGGTTTTCATCTCTGTCATTTCGTTTATGACCTTCTCTGCATTAATTAGTCTAGCTGTCAATTCTTCCACTTTTTTTTCAAGATTTTTAGTTTCTTTGTGCTGGGTACGTAATTCCTCCTTTAGCTCTGAGAGGTTTGATGGACTGAAGCCTTCTTCTCTCATCTCATCAAAATCATTCTCTGACCAGCTTTGATCCGTTGCTGGCGATGGGCTGTGCTCCTTTGCAGGAGGAGATGCACTCTTATTTTTTGAATTTCCAGCTTTTCTGCCCTGCTTTTTCCCCATCTTTGTGGTTTTATCTGTCACTGGTCTTTGATGATGGTGACGTACTGATGGGGTTTTGATTTAGGTGTCCTTCCTGTTTGATAGGTTTCCTTCTGACTGTCAGGACCCTCAGCTATAGGTCTGTTGGAGATTGCTTGAGGTCCACTCCAGACCCTGTTTGCCTGGGTATCAGCAGCAGAGGTTGCAGAAGATAGAATATTGCTGAACAGCGAGTGCACCTGTCTGATTCTTGCTTTGGAAGCTTCCTCTCAGGGGTGTACTCCACCCTGTGAGGTGTGGGGTGTCAGACTGCCCCTAGTGGGGGATGTCTCCCAGTTAGGCTACTCAGGGGTCAGTGACTCACTTGAGCAGGCAGACTGCCCCTTCTCAGATCTCAACCTCCGTGTTGGGAGATCCACTGCTCTCTTCAAAGCTGTCAGACAGAGTCGTTCGCGTTTCACAGGCTTCTACTCCTTTAGCTGAGCCCTGTCCCCAGAGGTGCAGTCTACAGAGACAGGCAGGTTTCCTTGAGCTGCTGTGAGCTCCACCCAGTTCCAGCTTCCCAGCGGCTTTAGTTACCTACTTAAGCCTCAGCGATGGCGGGCGCCCCTCCCCCAGCCTCGTTGCTGCCTTGTGGTTAGATTGCTGCAGACTGCTGTGTTAGCAAGGAGAGAGGCTCCGTGGGCGTGGGACCCTCCTGGCCAGGTGTGGGATACAATCTCCGGTGTGCCGGTGTTACAGCGCAGTATTGGGGTGGGAGTTACCCGATTTTCCAGGTGTTGTGTGTCTCAGTTCCCCTGGCTAGGAAAAGAGACTCCCTTCCCCCTCGCGCTTCCCAGGTGAGGCGATGCCTCGCCCTGCTTCAGCTCTCGCTGGTCGGGCTGCAGCAGCTGACCAGCACCGATTGTCCGGCACTCCCGTGTGAGATGACCCCAGTACCTCAGTTGAAAATGCAGAAATCGCCGGTCTTCCGTGTCGCTCGCGCTGGGAGTTGGAGACTGAAGCTGCTCCTATTCGGCCATCTTGCTCCGCCTCTATTTTCCAGATTTTCTATGATGAACAGTGAAACATTATTAAAAGTGTTATTTTAGCTGACATTAATCTTGCATACCATTTCTAAAAACCTTATATTGTTGTTTCTAACAATATTAACGTATACATGGGTTTTCCAACTATAGCTAGTTATCTATTGTTTTTGTTAATGAACACAACAAAGAATGGAACAGATAGGGCACATAAATAGTTCAAACTGTCTTAGACTGTTGTCTTCTCTCTTTATTTGTAAGTTTCCAGATGAATTTACGATGGTTTAATTACTCGTCATGTCTCTTTGTTCACTCACCAAATAGTTTTGGAGCATCTACTATGTGTGGTGAGCTAGAGAGAAACTGTGGCTAGGAGACACTATCTCTCTAGGGCCTACTCAGAGTGGATGATGAGTTCCATCCTGAAATCTATTTTCTGCTGAGGGTCCAGGTCACTGGAGTGCATGTGAAAAAAAATGTGCTGAGACAGTGTGTGGGCTCAGGGGGAAATAAAGCCATGGTCAACTAGGAGGCTCTGCCATAGCTGTAGTAAGAAGAAATGAGGCAGGTGCATGGTAGATTGGCCAACCTTGGTGATGTTTATGGTCAGGGAAAAAAAGGAACACAGGAATAGAACAAAACAAGAGCAAAGAATGTGATTAACCTATGTAAGAAATACTTGGCCTTCAACTAAGAGAAAGCTGATGATATGGTTTGGCTGTGTCCCCATCCAAATCTCATCTTGAATTGTAGTTCTCATAATTCCCAAGTGTTGCGGGAAGGACCCAGTGGGAGATAATTGAATCATGGAGTTGGTTTCCCCATACTGTTTTTGTGGTAGTGAATAAGTCTCATGATATTTGATGGTTTTATAAGGGGAAACTCCTTTCATTTGACTCTTATTCTCTTCTCTTGTTTGCCACCATGTGAGACGTGCCTTTCACCTTTCACCATGATTATGAGGCCTCCCCAGCTATGTGGAACTGTGAGTCCATCAACCTCTTTCCCTTATAAAGTACCCAGTCTCAGATATGCCTTTATTAGCAGCGTGAAAACAGACTAATATATCTGGCCTTTGCCCTGCCCCTACTCCCACCTCTAAGGCTGCTGGTTTTCCAATTTGCTTTTCCTGTCCCCTGAAGTTCTGCACAGTCATTGAGAGGCTGGCCTGCTAAAGTATTTGCCTTTCCTTCCCTTTTTCTCCCTTACCTCCATCTGAAGGGAATACCTTCGAAAGCAATGATCCTACAGGACCTTGATTCACTGCAGCCCTTCTAGCATCCTATTTGCACCTGGATAGTATAGATACCCACTGGAATCTTGTTTCTTTTTCATTCAGGAAAGCAAAGATCAAGGGTAAGTGTGCCATTTTGACAAAAATAAAATAGATTTGAAAATGCTGGGGATATGTGGTTTGCTGATTCCCACCCTTACAGCCACAACCTCTTACAAATCTTTCTAATGTTTTGTCAGATTCTGGATCCAATACCTCGCAGTCATGCAGAGATGCCCATAATGGTTATTTATGTTCTTGGTGAGTTTATTCTCCCATTCTGCTAGGGTCATTTATTTCCACAGGAGGGTGATATCATACAATATTGGTTTTCATGAGGTGCTGCACTGACATTTTTGTACTGCAGGAGCAATGGGGGCTTAGGGAGGCTGACCAAGTTCAAGGGTAACCAGCTTAGGAGCAGATCAGAGCTGAGGAGCCTCTCAGTCCTTTATCCATAGGTGTTCCTTAAGTCGGTTTTGTGGGCAAATTCTAAGCATTGGGTTAAAACACCATTTGTGTAAACCGAGTGGGGTCCCAGGAGTGGGACACAGTGGAAGGGGAGGAGAGAGAGACAGGCACATTGGGTGTAACTTTTATTGAAAACAATTAGCATTTCAGTGGGCCTACAGAGTCCAAACCTGTGTTGTTCAAGGCCAATTGCATTAACAAAAATAATGTGTAAGGCTGGTGGGGTCACATGGAGCCAGCACTTGCTATGAAAAGTCCAGGGAGCTTTCCAGTGGGTAACAGGAGAATAAACCTGAATGTGTAACTTCTGTTTATGACGATGAACAAGAGAATGTACCCTAATTTAGGGAAGAACACCTTCTTATCTCTGTTCTTGGCTCATCTCAGTGCTCGAACAGTAGTAAAGTCTGAGGTGAGGGAAAATGAGAAATCATAGCAGTAAAGAAAATCCTGGGAGGCTGAGGCAGGAGAATCACTTGAATCCGGGAGGCAGAGGTTGCAGTGAGCCGAGATTGTGCCACTGCACTCCAGCCTGTGCAACAGAGAGAGACTCCATCTCGAAAGAAAGGAAAGGAGAGGAGAGGAGAGGGGAGGGGAGGGGAAGGGAGGGGTGAGGAGAGGAGAGGAGAGGAGAGGAGAGGAGAGGGGAGGGAGGGGAGAGGAAAGGCCCATGAGGGGAGGGGAGAGGGAAGGCCCATGAAGGGAGGAGAGTGGAGGGGAGGTGAGGGGAGGAGAGGGGAGGGGAGGGGAGGAGGAAGGCCCATGAGTGAAGAAACTCAGTGACTTAAAGGGTTCCTTGGGATAAGTGAAAAAGCCATGAAGCGTAGAAGAAGTGGGACACATGAAACCTCTCTCCAGTTTGGGACATACCCAGTAGGACGAATTCCACCTCGCCCAGCTTCTTGAAAAGCTGGGGTGCCTGAGGAAAAGGGAGATTTTTCTTTCATGGAGTAAATAGATAGTGTAGGTTAATGTTTGATGGGTTGTGTGAAATCCCCAGAAGTCTCAGGACATTAAACAGCACAGTAGATTAAACGACACCAATTACCATTATATTACCGTGAGAGAACGATTAAAGTGTAAACCATCACAAGGAATTTGAGTGATCTACATGACTCAATCAGCGAAGTAACCACACCATGAGAAGCTTTTGAAGCTAATGGAGAAGCGTCCCTGCATGCCAAGTAGCAAAACGCCTAAGTTACAATTCAATGTGCTCCAGGAGCTCAGGTGCTCTTAAGCCACTTGACGTAAGTATATATCAATTCCTAAAAATTAATGCTGTGGTATCCTAATAACTTACACTGGAATAGCTCTTTGCAGACACTCAATATAACAGTTTTTATTAAAAAGTTGACACATATTATTGCAGAGCATTTCTCCTCCAATGACAATTCGTAATAAGTATAGAAAACACACAACAGAGAAACATCATGTTTAATAAGTATTTATTATGTCCCCACAGCATGCCATTGCTGAAAAGGATATAGACATAGAAAGGAACTTTACTCTCAACTAAATTAAAACCCAAAGAAAGGAAGAGTTGACCCTTGAACAACATGAAGACTGGGGAGCCAACCTCCAATGCAGTTGAAAATCCACGTATAACTTTTGACTCCTCAAAACTTTACTAATAGCCTACCACTGACTGGAAGCCCTATCCATAACATAAACAGGCAATTAACACATATTTTAGGTGTTACATGTATCATATATTGTCTTCTTTCCATAAAGTAAGTTAAAGAAAGGAAACTTGAGAAAATCATGAGAAAGAGAAAATATATTTACTATTGACTACGTGGAAGTGGATCATCATGAAGATCTTCATCCTTGTTGAGTAGGCCGAGGAGGAGAGGGAAGAGGAGGGCTTGTTCTTGCCGTCTCAGGGGTGGCAGAGGCGGAAGAAGTGAAGGAGGTGGAAGGGGAGGCAGGAGAGGCAGGCACATTAGCGTAACTTTTATTGAAAAAAAGAGCATTTCAGTGGGCTCGCAGAGTTCAAACCTGTGTTGTTCAAGGCCAATTGCATTAATAAAAATTATGCGTCAGGCTGGTTGTGAGGGCACATGAAGACAGCACTTGCTGTGAAAAGTCCAGGGAGCTTTCCAGTGGGTAATAGGAGAATAAACCTGAATGTGCACCTTCTGTTTATAATGGTGGTGAACAAGAGAATGTACCCTCCTAGCTTATTTTCTTCCCATCCCACTCCTGCAGGAATAGAATTAGAAATGCAGCTGCATATAGAATTTTTTGCATGTAGGCAGTTACTTCTAAGATAGCCTCCGCTGGCCAACCTGTTCTGATGACATTTCATAGAGAAACTGTAAATGTCCTTGCCTCAATAGAGAGTCCTGATATTACCCAGGTGACATCAACACTGTGGCTTCATTGTGTTCTTTCCATCAGAGTTTAATTTCCTCAGTCAAACACAACTCCTGATAAAGAACCACCTATCATTCTGCCCAATTCCTCTGACCTACTTTGACCAAATGAAATAACATCTATATTGAACGTGGCTTTTTATTTTCCCTGACCAGGCAAATCTTCAGAGGAGATGCTGGTGTGCAGTGCAGTCTTTCCAAGCTTTTCACGCTATAACCTGCTGTCCGTCTTGCAAATTAAGTATGATTTGGTTTGGTGGAGTTGCTCTCTGGGACATTGTCCCCATTCTGCCTGCATTTTCCCTCCACCATTCTAGTCCTCCTCCTCATCGGTCTCAGATAGTCCTTCACAGGGGCAGTACAGCTTGGTGCAGAGAATATGGATTTTGAAGGCCAGATGCCTTGGGGTATAAATCAGGCACTGATACTTACCGGCTGTGCGGCTTTGGGCAAGTTACTTTACCTCTCTGAGCATAGATCTTTTCTGTGTAAAGACAATAATTCCTCCCTCAAAGGGCAGTCAGTTCCAAGGCTTACATGAGACAATAAATGTCAAGTTTTAGGCATATAATTAATAATCCATGTCAATTGCCACTGACTTGCCTCACTGACAATCCTGAGGCCCAGAACCAGGTTCCCTTCCCTCGCTTGGCTTTATCACGATCAGTTATTGAGGTGTTTTTTTGTTTTGTTTTGTTTTGTTTTTGTCTTCAAAGAAAGAATGTAACAGTTTAATGGATATAAAGGATAAGTGCACAAAATACAAACATTTCACTTTATTTTATATTTCTAAATATTTATATACTCTGCTTACATGTAAGAAAAGGTAAATTCTGAGGCAGGCTGAGAATTAAGTAACTGTGAAAATTTTTAGCAGAAAGTAATTTGGATACTGAGACTAGGCTGAAAAAAAAAACAAGGTCTCACTCAATATGACAAAGGGAAAGAATGTTTTTGATGCTCCACGATCAAAGAGGGAACCCAGAATGATTTATAACAGTGTTTGTCAAACCCTAGCATATATGGAATCCCCCTGAATATTCACTGGATATTCACAGTGGGTGCTGAATAGGAACCTGCATTTTAACAAGCTCACCATGTTTGTTGTTGTTGTGGCTGTTGTTGTTGTTTTCTTTCTTTTTCTGATGTAGCAGGACTAAACTTTGGTAAACACTGACTTAAAAGGAGCCCATCATTAGAAAAAAAGACCGGTGACATAACCCAGCAGCTAAACAATGTTTCTCCTCTCTTTCTTCTCCTCCTCCCCTTTGTGCTTTCTCCTCTTTCTGTCTCTGTCTCTGTCTCTCTATCTCTCCCAGCCCTGGCTCAACATGAGGCTGGGGAAAAATGGAAATGTAATTGGTTTCCTTACATATATAGTCAAGGTGCGGGTAGAGGATTGGGAAGAAGGATTACTCAGCGGCATTTGCTAAATGAGAAAACCTGTGGCAATCAAAAGATTCCTTTCCTGGGAAAAGTTTAAATCTAAAGCAGTGGAAAAGCTACACAAATTAACTATCCGGTGAAACTCCCAGAATTTCTAAGAGTCTCAGTCAAACATGGGGGGTAGGCATGTAAGAGGAGGAGAAGATAAATAAATCCGAGTCTAACCTAAGACCACGGAAAACAAGACTGAGTTGAGCAAGGCTTAAGACGAGTCAAAGATTGGGGAAGAGACACCCAAATCTACATAAACACTCATACATCTCCAAAATGGTGTTTCACACACTTTTAAAAAGCAGCATATATTACTCACAATAGGCTAGATTATACGGCAGTGACGTATCAACCCCTAATCTCAGTAGGTTAAAATAGAAAAGGATTATTCTAACTCATGCTGAATATCTGTCTAAGGGTGTCTGAACACTCTGCTCTGTGCCATCCTTGTTTGTCATCCTCATCCTGGGACCCAGGCTAACAGAGTGGCCACTACTTGAAGCAAGGGCAGTAAACACTGCGAAACAAACAAGAGAGGGGTGAGGGTGATCTGGAGGGTCCTGCATTGGCAATTAAATGTTCCAAACCAGAGAGATGTGCTCATTGCCCCCAAATCAGTCACATGGCTCCACCCAACCATTAGAGGCCCGGAAGGACAATGCTACCACACGCCTGGAAAGGGGAAGAACCAGAATTGTTGGTGGACAGCACTAATGACAAAACAATGTGGCACCATGGCATTTTTTATTCACATAAAATATTATGCAGGACCCACAATATGAGATATGTTTACTGGAGTTGCTCTGATTCAAGCTGAGAGGAGAGGGCAAGGTTGGAGTCAACCCCCACCATGAGACCCCTCCTCAGGTGGCCCCTGACACATCTCTGAGGACCCAGGACTCCTGGAGGCAGTTTGATGACCACTGCTCTAAAACATGCATTGCACTGTGTGCCTTATATAAGTGCTGTTCTCTATTTATTGATGATTAATTGTTTTAATAAATGATTTTATTCTAATGGAAAGGTTTAATTAAATAGAAAAGCATTGTTCTGTGGCAAGCCTTTGTTAGAAAAGGATGGCTATAAACAAAGCCTTATTTTTTATATATCATAAATGTAGACAAAATAGTTATTAGAAAATAAGCAACTCTAAAAATAGTCTCTGAACTTTACACCCTGCCCAATAAAATGAAGCATACACAAAAGCTGGTTTCAAAGACTACCCGTGCTACAGCATGCATGACGCTCAAGGCCATTATGCTGAGCGAGATGAGCCAGTCACAAAAAGACAAATGTTGTAGGAGTCTGCATATGCAAGGTATCTACAGTGGTCAAATGCATAGAAAAGGAAACTAGAATTGATGTTGCCAGGGGTGGAAAAATGAGGATTTACTTAATGGGCATAGAGTTTAGTTTTGCAAGATGAAGAAAGTTCTAGAAATTGACTGCACAACAATGTAAATACTTCACACTACTAAACTATACACTTAAACATGGTTAGGATGGTATATTTTATTACACACACACACACACACACATATATATATATGTATATAAAAATTTGAACTTGGTAGGCGGAGGTTGCAGTGAGCTCAGATTGTGCCACTGTACTCCAGCCTGGGTGACAGCAAGATTCCATCTCAAATACACACACACACACACACACACAGACATATATATGTATGTATTTATAAACACACATATATATATTTACATAAATAAATAAGTAAAGTACATGACATGTTAATGGTGATAAGTGCTATGAAGATAAATAGTGTGCATAGATGATTGTGTGTGTGTGTGTGTTTAATTTTAAATAGGATGACCAGGGAATTCCTCATTGAGAAAGAGATCGCAGAGTAAAAAAAGACATAAAGGAGGTGAGGGAGCAAGCCATGGGGATATCTGGCAGGGAGAACATATGTGCAAAGGCCCCGAGGCCAGTGTGGCTGGATCAGAGAGAGAAACAAGCAAGTGGTAGGAGGTGGGGTCAGAGCAATGTCAGCAGGTGCAGAGGCAGATTGCTTAGGGTACTACAGGCCATTGCAAAGACTTTGAATTTTACTCTGAATCAAAAGAGAAGATGCTGGGGCAGTGGGGAAGAACATGCTCTAACTCACATTTTAACACTATCTTTCTGGTGCTCTGTGGAGAGAAGAGTGAAGGCAACAAAGACAAAAGAAAGGAAGCCCATCAGGAAGCTTCTGCAATGGTCCAGGTGAAAGATGAAGGCAGCTTGTAGCAAGGTGGTGGTGGTGGAGGTGGAGAGATTAATTCTAGTGAAGCACTCACTACTGTTTCTGGCACAGAATAAGTGCCCAATGGGTGGTGATGGTGCTTATTATTATTAACAAAGTACATGGGGAGAAGTGGGAAGTCAGGGGCAAAAGAAAGCCACAACATTCAGTGCGCCAGACATTAACTGAATAAAGGTAAGGCAGAGCCAGAAACCTAGGATAATGACAGCCTGGGTATCAGGGGTAATCTCAGAGGCACTATTTTGGGACCAGGAAAAAAGATTGTTCTGAGCTTCAAAGGCACCATGCGGGTGCTACAGCAAGGGATCTGTCCCCGAGCCAAATCCTCCAGAGAAGCAGAGAATTAAGAAAAGTCAAGGTCAGCTAGGAGACTATCTGGATTCAGAGACACAGGAGACACAAGAGTGAGGGCAGTTTGTTTATTTTTATGTACCAAGATACATAATGTAGAAACCTCCCTGGTTTCTACATGGAAGCTAGAAACCACATAAGCACCTAAATACCATATCAGGGACACTTTAATTTCTCTAAATCAATATACAAAGGGGCAAATGGAAACCAAGTTTGGCCTTTCAGAAACCTAAAGATCCCTTGCCCTTCCCGTTTAGGGGTAGATACTGAACCTCTTGCCATGGCCATGCAAGAAGGTGAACTCTATTTGAGAAAGTAAATGCTTTAAGGGCAATATTTCCATAAGGTTTTTTCTTTGTTTGTTTTGTTTTGTTTTGTTTTCTGAGAGGAGTCTTGTTCCGTCATCCAGGTTGGAGTGCAGTGGCGTGATCTGGGCTCACTGCAACCTCCGCTTCCTGGGTTCAAGCAATTCTCCTGCCTCAGCCTCCCAAGTAGCTGAGATTACAGGCATGTGCCACCTTGCCCAGCTAATTCTTGTATTTTCAGTAGAGACGGGTCTTCACCATGTTGGCCAGGCTGGTTTCGAACTCCTGACCTCGTGATCCACCTGCTTCAGCCTCCCAAAGTGCTGCAATTACAGGCATGAGCCACTGTGCCCAGCTCTCCATAAGGTATTTAAGATTGCTCCTCACTTTCCAAATGTAACTAAGTCACTCCGCTAAATTCATAAGCACATTGGTGGTTGCCAGTTGCTCCCAGGCCTGGTCACTGCCTGAGCTAACTAGCTTTCTGTAACTGTGTAAGAGGCTTTGAGTATAAAATGTGCAGGCAACAAAAAAGATAGGCCTGGGGTGAGTCACTGTCAAGAGCCCCTGTAGCAAAGCCCCTCCTCTTTTCATCTCTTTAGGGATGTAAGACATGCTTGACACGCAACGATGTCTGTTTTGCCTCTGCCCCCACGCAGGTAGGAAATGGCTCTAGAATAGCACTGAGGCTCTTTCTGCAATGACGGAAACAGTCTGCGCCTGGGCTGTCCAGTATGTTTACCACCCAGCCACATGGGGCTGCCGAGCATTTGAAATGTGCCTAGTACAACTGACAGACTGGGTTTTTACATTTTATTTTATCTTAATTAACTAAAAGTTAAATTAAAGAGCCACATGGGGCTAGTGTTTACTGTATTGGACAGCACAGCTCTGGAATGTTTACTAACTTTAATTCCAACTCCCACCCTTTGAATTCAGTAAAGAAGGTAAATGTCTCCGGGATTGGAGCCTTTTAGTAATTTAGGGAGCATGGCACTAGAGTTCTACATGAGGGGTAAGGTCTGATGAGGACCGGAACCAGCCCTGGAGAAGCAGGTACAATAACCAGCAGCTATAGGACCGGCACATGCCCTGAAGTCTCTCTAAGCCTCAGTTTCTTCACTGACTTCCCTACAAGGAATTATGAGAATTAAGCCCCTCTAAAAATTTAAGATTGTTTTATAAAGGGATTCTTCTGCTACTTTTACTTATTTCAAGGTCCTGGGGTTTCTAAACAAATGGGAAACCACTTAATGATAAATATATGTAGAATGTTCTATATTCCTCATTGGTTTCTAAATTCATTCCATCTTAAGGCAAAAAGAAAAGCAAGTAGCCGTTTTTAGGCCATATTCCCTAAATTTACAATATGAAATCTCAAGGCCAACTATAAGTCTAAGTGGTAGAAGCAGAAACAGTGCCAAGCTCTGAAAATAGCAACCAAAACAGCCAATCAAAGAACCTCGGTTCCATTTCCACAAAGTGGAGTGTTGTGCTGTTGTTTACATAACTTACCTTCATAATTAAAATCACAGGAACAGAGTGATAACTTTATATCAGTTACATGACCTTTAGATGGGAAGGTTAATGAGAAATATAAGAATCTATGTTTTTTTTTTTTTTGTTTTCACATTTAAAAAAAATATTTTTGAGACAGGTTCTGGCTTTGTCACCAAGGCTGGAGTGCAGTGGCATGACCTTGGCTCAGTACAGCCCTCCCTGGGCTCAAGCGATCTTTCCATCTCAGTCCCCCAGTAGCTAGGACTACAGGCATGCACCACTACACCCAGCGAATTTTTTAAAAAATTTTTGTAGCGATGGGGTCTCACTTTATTGCCCAGGCTGGTCTTGAACTCCTGGGCTCAAGCAGTCCTCCTGCCTTGGCCTCCCAAAGTGCTGAGATTACAGGCGTGAGCCACTGCACCTGGCCAAGAATCTATGTTAAAGTGAAAACTTGTTACTGCTACCCAATAATGATTGATGCTGAGACTAGCCAGAATAGACACAAAACTGTGTACTTCATAAACAAGGCTGGACATTGAAATGGGAAATTTATGTATTAAGCACCTGGCAGTCACAGAAAGGTATTTTCACTGATGTGTCATTTCGTATTTGATCCTTTCAACAAGCCTATGATGTCGCTATTATGATTTCAAGAGAGGTTAAGTAACAAGCCCAAGGTTATAGAGATGAGAAGTGAGAGAGTCAGACATCCCATCCAGGCTGCCTCTACTCCATAGGCCAAGCATTTCATACTCAACAACAGAAGATGGCTTGGAATAACATTTGGAAGTTTTTTTTTCTTAAGTTAAGATTTGTATCCTACTTACTTCCAAAAGACTTGAGGCAGCTTAAAGATTAAAATACAGTGCAAGAAAAGGCATTTAAGGATAATACTCTTGCTGAAGAATGCAGAAGAAATAGATGGTTTTAGACACCTGAGTGGAGCAGATTCTAACACTTGGGCATTTAATTTGGTTCTAACTTTTCTGACAGCTAAGCCAAAAAGAGAAGCATATTGGACTGCACAGAGTTTTGTTTTCCAACAGTGTAAAGCATACATATTCATCTACAGAGACAAAACATTTTCCTGGTAGGAAACTTAGGTAGGAATTGATCACATAGGTCCTTGGATAAAGGACACTGAGTGACACAGAGAACCTTACTCTCTTACTCTCATTTGTAAAAGAAGGGGGCCGCATTAAGGTCACCTTCCAGTGCAGTGAGTGCATGAAATACTGCTAAAGAAAGTTCCACAAGAGTCAGAAACACCGTTCAACAGAACTCTGCTTTTATGGACCCTCCATAAAGACAGAAGACATAATATACTAAAGCACAGCTTAGTGAAGGAATTTCTATAAGGAGCTGAGAGAATATGAGCTGGGACTTTGCTTTATGGAGTCTAGCAGAGCAGAGAATGCCTTAGAGAATACCGATGATGAAAGGTTACCCAGCCATCAGCCCTCGGAGACACTACACGTGCTGGACAATGGGAAGATGATGTGGGTAATGTGGGTGAGGCACCACTCTTTGGGCAGTAGGCCTCTATCTACAGATTCAAAACAAGATATATAAATGCAATTAAACATTCATAGTCATTCATTTTAGATAATTGAATAACATTCTATTTCAAGCTGTGTACTATGGAGAATAAAAAGAATAGGAGTGTGGTTTCCGCCTCCAGGAAGCTTATAATCTAATACAGGATTTCTCAACCTTGGCTCTGTTAACATTTTGGGCTGGATGCTTCTTTGGCGTGGGGAGCTGTCCAGGCATTGCAGGTAGTTTACAGCAGCATCCCTGGCTCTACCCGTCAGTAGCATCACCATAGTGTGACAACCGAGAATGCCTCCAGACACTGCCCAGTACGCCCCGTGGTAGACGTCAGAACCACTCGGGTTGAAATCCACTGATCCATTATGTAAGAGAAAGTGGGGAGAAATACATGAAGCTGAGACTTTTAGTAATTCTAGTGCAATGGGTATTAATTATTATTATGATCTAAAGGAAGGAAGTGCTCTCCCAGTGAGAAAAGCAGACATTGAAGAAAAAGGAGGAAGGTAGCTAAGCTGAGCCTTGATAGACTTGGCTAGGTTCTTGCCAGCAGCACCCTAAGAAAAGGCACAGAGAAGAGGCCGAGGAGCAGGTTGGGAGAGGCATGATCGTTCCTGTGGAGCGCACAGGGTGTATGGCAAGGGAGAGATGAAGTTCAGGCTGGATGCTTGAGGGCAGAGAGGGGACAGCTCTGAATATCAGGCAACAGACCTGGAGCCTGATTCAGTTATCCAGGGGGAGCTTTGAAAGCTTTGTGTAGAGAAGAGAATCCTCTAATCTGTCCAAAAAAAAAAAAATCAGATACTGTGTAAAGGCTGCGTCCTATCATCTCCATGTTTGTGTCCCCCCAAATTCATGTTGCATCCTAATCCCCAATGCAACAGTATTAAGAGGCGGGGCTTCTAGGAGGTAATGAGGTCATGGGGGTGGTGCCCTCAGGAATGGATTAGTGCCCTTACCAAAGAGACTGTAGAGAGGTAACTTGCCCCATCCACCATGTGAGGACAGAGCGAGAAGATGCCATCTATGAGGAAGAGGGCCTTCACCAGACAGAATCAGCTGGCATCTTGAGCTTGGACTTCCCAGCCTCCAGAACTACAAACAATACATTTCTGTTGTTTATGAGCACTCAGTTTAAGGTATTTGGTTATAGCAACCTGAACAGACTAAGACACTGAATAAGAGGGAGAGGGGAGAGGAGGGAAAATGCAACAGCCCAGATGACAGCAGAGAGTGGCAAAGTCAACAAAACATGTTACATGGCGGGGAAAACTGAGGGGCAGGGAGGACCCAAAAATCCTGTGGGAATGAGCCTTCCATCAAACACACACAAACGCCCCTCCAGAGGGCTTTAAAAAGACCCCACCATTGCTGCTCTTAAAAGTGTGGGCTTCCCAGGAGATGCTCTAAGGAAAGAGAGAAGAGTGGCCTCTGAAGACAAGGGACAGGGACTCATGTTCTCATACGGATCATTTGCATTTGAGGTCAACTATACATGACCACCTGTTACAACTGCATTGAGAGCTCAGCCGTTCCTGTGTCCTCAGCCCTGCCTTCATTTCTGTCCTCATTTGCCAGATTGCCCCAGCCCCTTTCCTTCAAAGAAGAAGCCTCTGAAGTTCTGCTGTGCTAAGGACTGTTCTGCAGGGGGAGCACCGAGAAGCCCCTTTCCCCTGCATGATTTCAGGCTTCAATACAGAAGATATTTTATAGTCTCTGTTCCCTCCAGTCCACTGCTCTGTTGGGGCTGAATAAATATTGACTAGCCTGTAAAACATAAGGCCTTTTATTTATACATCTTCCTGCTCTGAGGGCTGTGCTGGAGCCCAGCCTCAGAACACACAGTGCATGTGTGGAGGACTAGGAGCCATCACTGCAGCACAAACCAGCGGCCACAGCTGTCAGGATGGGGCTGCCTTTTCTGGGGTGCAGCCTACAGCAGCAGACGTGAGGGCTGAGCCAGTGGGGCCGTGTCTGCTAGGAATGCTTATTTTGTAGTGCATGGGAATGCTTTCAGTTGCAAGCAGCAGAGGAGTCCAGGACTGTGGAGTGCCATGAGGAATCCTGGCTTTTTCTCATTCTTTGCTTTGCCGCCCTTAGCTGTTGACTTTCTGTCCTTGGTGTTGCTATCTCACGGTCCTAAGATGGCTGCTGGAACTCCAGGCTAGAAGGAGGGGAGGGCATAGCAACTCCCTCTTCACCAACGCAGTCTTCCTGCCTCAGCCTTCCAAAGTACTAAGGTTACAGGTGTGAGCCACTGCACCCTGCCAAGAATCCATGTTAAAATGAAAACTTGTAACTACTACCCAAAAGTGACTGATGCTGAGACTGACCAGAATAAATACAAAACTGTGCACTTCATAAACAAGTCTGGACATTGAAACGGGAAATGTATGTATTAAGCACCTGGCAGACACAGAAAGGTGCTTTCACTGATGTATCATTTCCTATTTGATTCTTTCAACAAGCCTATGATGTCGCTATTATGACTTCCAGAGAGTTTAAGTAACAAGCCCAAGGTTACAGAGATGAGAAGTGAGAGAGCCAGAAGTCCCATCCAGGCTGCCTCCACTCTATAGCCAGTAGATTTCTCTTGCTGTCTCCCTTCTCACTGGCCATACCTGAGTCACATGCCCAACCATTGGCAAAACGAAAGGACATAACCATGGCTGGCTAAGAGCAATCATGATTCATCCCCTGTGTTGGGGGGAAGGGTCTACTTTGCCCAAGGCCAAGAGACCTCTGCCTGACCCAATCGCAGGTCCCATCTGCAAGAAAGATGAAGGGAGGTGGCTGTAGGGTAGGCACTGGGGGGCCTGCCACCAGCTGCCCCCAGAAGAGCAGTGGGCAGGCAAGGGTACCAATGAAGACCGACATCATTTATCATTTTTCAGCAACAAGTGCCCCTCTCCCTGGAGAGTGGGTATGTGGACACTGTCTTCCTTGTCTCTCATGAAGGAAGGTGAGCCGGACCTTCTTAGGGGGCTCGGTGATCAGAGGTAATGCCCTCTCCAGTGATCTGATGACAGCCAGACATCACCCTGGAGCACAGTGGGTACAGCAAGGGCTGTGGAAGAAGTGGGCAGCGTCAAAGCCCCATCTCTGTACTGGCTCAGCCAGGTGAGACTGTTACCGAATGCCAGGAGTTCAGTCTAGGTCCCATTGATCACCACAAAGAAAGCTGATCCCTGATTCAATGAGCATTTCCAGGAAAGAAGGCTTTTTATTTGGGTGACTTCAGCCAGAGAAACAGGAGCCAAACCTCAAATCTGTCCCTCCCCCACTGATTAAAGTTAGGGGTTTACATAGCTGGGAAGGAAAACAGGAGGGGCTAGGGAGAGAGGGAGAGAAGTTGGTCCACAGGCAGCAGGTGCGCCTCATTGTACAAATGTTAAGTTCCTCAAGCTTCGCTTCTGTGGGCATCCAGCTTGTTGGAAAATTGGGTCAGTTTCATGACCATGTGCATTCAGCAGGGACCAGTCAGGGGACTGGAGCCCCCCCAGGTATTCTGGTCAGAATGATTTTATATAAAGGCTTATTAGCTAGGTATAAAGCATTGTTAACTAGAAAATTAAAAGAAAGCGAGAAAAAGAACACTAAGATAGCATGGAGTGGCAGCTTGCAGAAACAGCTTCCACACTAGGCCTGGGGGAACCAAGAGAAGAAGCTGGAATTAGGAACACCATGGTGTTCCTACAACCTGGAAGCTAGAAGCTAGAAACTTGGAGGAGAGGCCCCAAGGAGCCAAGGCTTCGCTCTCTGAGGAGGGGGCTCTGCTGGGCTGGTGCTGGAATCTCAGAAGGGGCACACCAAGGCTGGTCTGTGAGTGCAGGAAAAGCTGTGACAGCAGCTGCTGGGCAGATGCAGAGAGGCCAGAGTGATGCCCACAAAGACCATGGCAGAGAAGAAAGCCTTGGACAACACTTTGGGAGGCTGAGGCGGGCTGATCACGAGGTCAGGAGATCAAGACCATCCTGGCCAACATGGTGAAATCCCGTCTCTACTAAAAATACAAAAATTAGCTGGGTGTGGTGGCATGTGCCTGTAGTCCCAGCTACTTGGGAGGTTGAGGCAGGATAATCACTTGAACCCGGGAGGCAGAGGTTGCAATGAGCCGAGATCGTGTCACTGCACTCCAGTTTGGAGACAGAGCAAGACTCTGTCTAACAAGACAGAAAGAAAGAAAAGAAAGAAAAGAAAGAAAGGAAGGAAGGAAGGAAGGAAGGAAGGAAGGAAGGAAGGAAGGAAGGTAGGAAGGAAGGAAGGAAGGAAGGAAGGAGAGAAAAGAAAGAAAGAGAAAGAGAGAAAGAGAGAGAGAAAGAGACAGAGAACCACAGAAAGAGAGAAGAAAGAACGAACAAACGAAAGAAGGAAAGAAAGAGAGAAAAAGAGAGAGAAGGAGGGAGGGAGGGAGGAGGGAAGGAAGGAAGGAAGGAAAGAAGGAAGGAAGGAAGGAAGGAAGGAAGGAAGGAAGGAAGGCTCTGAAAGCACCCAGGGGGAATCAGGTCCCTTTTCCTCCTCTCTTGCCTCCCCTAGCACCCCTTACTGATATAATCTACCAAGGAGCAGCTGGCAAAAGCTAGAAAAAAATGGTTTAGAGTCCCAGTCCCAGCATAACAAAGCAGAACACTGAAGGGTAGGTTACCACCAAGAAGCAATGACCAATAGCAGGCACCCATGGGGAAGTGCTTCACATGCCATCACTTCAGGGCTCTAAACCTTAATGGCCTCAGCTTTAAAATGGGGGAAGTATTGCCTGTCTGATGATCCGTGGATATGAGCTCCAGGAAAAGTACATGGTTGTCAGCTTGCTTACCACTATTCCTCTAGCTCCTGGGACAGTGCCTGACCCACAGTGGCCATTCAAGAGTAAAGGCAGTAATTGGTCATTGTTATACTATTATTAACAAATGGAGATTCTAAAGCCTAGACATTTAAACAAAATTTTGTTTTTGAGACAGGGTCTCACTCTGTTGCCCAGGTTGGAGTGCAGAGGTATCATCCTAGCACATTGCAGCCTCCACCTCCTGGGCTTAAGTGATCCTCACACCTCAGCCTCCCAAGTACCTGGGAATACAGGTGCACTACCATGCCTGGCTATTTTTTTTTTTTTAAAGATGGGGTTTCACTTTGCTGCCTAGGCTGGTCTCAAACTACTGGCCTTAAGCAACTATCCCACCGTGGCCTCCAAAATGTTGGGATTACAGGTGTGAGCCACTGTGCCTGGCCTAAAAAAAAAAATGAATTAAAAAAAAAAAGGTTGAGGCAGCTCTTGTCTAGATTACTAAGTGACTCAATCAAATAAGTGCCAGGGCCAAGAATAGAGCCTGGGGCCTGTCTCGTACCTGATGAGGACGTTATGTACTAGTAATGGTTTTATTCTTTAGAATAATGATGAGAACGTTACAAAAACAATTTAGCCTTGGTAGAGATGAGGCATTACCTGTCTTTCTAGGAGGATGTTTGCTCACCAATTTCTATCACAGGTGCTCCAGCACTTCTTATATTCAAGCCAGTGATGTGTGGCTCGAAGGTCCTCAGAGGCATCTCCTCACAAGGCTGGCTGTGTGACCTCAGTGGTGCTAAGGAGGAGATGCGTCTTCTCTGACTGGTCCCAGGCCTTAGATGCACTCCATCCAGCTCAGTCCCCTCTCACCTCTGTGTCCTTCATGCATGTTCCTGCCTCCCCGGCCATTGCCAACATCAACCTGCTTAGGGACCCGAGACCAGTCTCCTCAGAGAGTGTGTAATGAGCTGTCCAACAACCACTGTGGATGTGTCCAGACTGTCTTGAAGGCTGTTAAGGCATTTGCTGGGTCCGTTCTGGGTAACCTTCCCTTTGTGCTACAGAGGAGGAACAATGGCTGGATCATCCTGGAAACTCCTCCTGGAGAATGAGCAGCAGCATTTGTCCTGGCTGCTTTCCGGAGGAAGTGAAATCCAAGCTGCAGCCACTCTCACAGCTGGTGCTGGCTCAGTCTACCCCAGATGCAAGGTATCTAATGGATTGCCTCTCGTGTAGGGGCAGGTGAGAGCAGAGCTCGTCTAACACAGTTTGAGGACAGAGGGGCATCACCCATCTGCGGGCATTCCCAGCCACACTTCCCTCCCGGGTTCCAGAGCGAGCTCTCCCTGCATTATCTAACTCCAACTCATCATGCTCAAAAGAGAAGTCAGGAGATCTAAAGCCTACAGATAGCCTTGCTCCCCCGTCTCTGTCAAAAACACATATGAAAGCAGAGAAATATTCATCAGACATGGAAGCAATTGGGGAATAGACCAGGAGAAAACAATTAGGTAATGAAGATGTGCATTAAACCATCTCTGGCACCTTCTTGACCCAGAAACATTCTTTATGTCCTGGTAATGATGGCACATTGAACATTCCAGGGAATTCTAATCCTGGAAATCAAGGATTACTCTAACGGCGTAGGAGAAAGTGAGTTGTCAGCAGGGTGCATGGCTTCTTGGACATTCTACTGGAATAAAAGTTGGCTCTCCAGGGCCAGCAGAAGTCATCCCAGGGCAGGTCCCAAGCAGTCTCCCTTCCAGGCTCTGTAGTAAAAATGAACCACTCTTGATTTGAGATTCAGAGTCTGAGGTCAATTTCCCCACCCCAGATCTCACTGGGGGCACTAGATCTCCTAGAGCCTTCTTCAGACCCCTGAGATTTATCACTGGCTTCAGGGAAATGAGCCAATTCGATTAGTTTTTCCATTCTCCCAGTTTCTTTTCCAGGAGCGGAGTGCGGGGCTCATTGTTGTAGTGGAACAAGCTAAAGACCCTGCAAGGCCCAATACTGACTCCAGGAGGTACTGGGAAGGGCTTGCTAGTGATGGAAACTGGCTATGAATCTTGCTTTCCTGATTCTAAAATCGACTCTGTCTGAAGGTGCTGCTGAGGTGCCCTGGGTACTTCTCCAGTGGTGGGTAGAGGAGTGACAGAGGGAGGAGGGTCCCTGACACACACACAATTTCAGGAAGACAGTTTCCCTCTTATCTATTATATAGATGGGGGGGAGTGCATTCATTTCTTCATTCAATATTTATTGAACTTCCACGTATTCCAGGCACTGTCTAGGCATCTGGGCCAGGATAGAGAGGGGAATAAGACAAACCTTTCCTTGCTGTCACAGAACTTAAGTCATAGCTGGGGAGACAGGAAATAAACAAATAAGTGTAAGCAAGTAAGTTAAAACCCCATAATTTGGGGTAGAGGCCCACAGGACAGGTTCTGCAGGAAGTAGACTCTGACAAAGAGATTTGCAGGAGGTTTTTGGGAGAGTGATCTCAGGAGCAACACGTGTGAAGGGTGAGGGATGCAGGACGGACAGACGGAAAAGCTGCTTTCTGTCTTCCTCTTGAGGAGCTTTGCAGCTTGGGACAACAAGCAGTATTGTCCTAATTGAGATCGGAGGACTGGGCATTTGCACTCCCACGTGACCAGTCTTTGGCTGCAAGCTGCCTCCAGGGAGTGGGCGCACATGTTGGTGGAGCAGCTTCCTCTGACAGAGGAAATGACACACCTCTGACACTTTCCAACGCTTGGAAAGTGTCTCAGGTGTGAGCTGGTGGTGTCTGCACTCCCAACAGCTAAGGCGATGAGCATTTCTCAGTCCTGCCAGGGGATCTGAGTGGCACATAACAACATCCACTATGAAATGTGGTGTGTGCTGGGCAGTGGCTGACTGAGGAGCTCGAGAGTAGGAGTGAGGCAGGATGTTTTAAAGAGGTGGCAAGGGAAGGCCTCTCTGAGCAAAGGCAGAGACTTGCAAAGACTTGATTGGTGTGAGGAAGTAAGCCATTCAAAGTCAAAGGCACCAGAGGTTCTAAGCAGAGGAAACAGCAAATGCAAAGCAGAGAACAAGCTTGGCACGTTTGAGAACCAACAATAAGTCCAGTGTGTCTGGAGCCACAAGAGTGAAGGAGAGAGCAGCTGGCAGTTCAGCCAGTGGGGTACCAGGAAACCAGATGGCGGAGAGCCTGGTAGACCATGGTAAGGAGTTTGCAGTTTAAGTGTGATGGGAGGTGTTGGAGCACTTTGAACAGGGGAAAATCACCATCTGATCTACATTTTAAACGTATTATTTCACTAAATAGGGAAATAATACGTTTGAAATGGTAGTAACTGGTCATTGTTATATTATCATTAACAAGTAGAGATTCTAAAGTCTAGACTTCTAAAAACAATTTTAAATGGAGCAAATGTTGCTCCATCTGACAATTACGTAAGCCAGCCATGCCTGTTCTTTCCCTATAGGTAGAAGCGTATGGGAAACTGCATTCCAATCCAGGGAAGTATAGGAAGCAGTAATGAAAGTGGGAAGACCTATTACAAGTTTGTTGCAGTCACCCAGGTAAGAGGGGATGGTGGCTGAAAACAAGGTTTCAGCTATGTGGGCCCTAGCTTGGGAGGGATGGGATTCTACATATGTTTTGTAGTTGGAAGCAGGAGTTTGAGGCTAAGAGATGACCTGAGAATAGAATTATTTTAGGTGTTAGGCCTGAGAGATGAGGGCACATTGGGGAGGAGCAGGTGCAGCGGGGGCAGGGCATCCAGAATGCTCTTTGGACATCTTATATTTGAGGTGCCTGTCAGACACCCAAGTAGAGATGCCTGATGTGAAGATATCATATCTGCAGCTTGGGGTCCTTCATAAGATCATTTGAAAATAAGAGTTGTGCTACTAAAATAAAATGTGCAAAAAAAAAAAAAAGAGAGAGAGAAGAAGAAGAAAAAAAGAAAATCGCTGCATCATGCTGTCTTGTCTATAGTTGAATTTTCACATGCTGTGGAAATTCAGCCAGAGATCCTGTGGAAAAATACTGAAAGGACCCTTGGATCACTGATTCTAAGTTTGAAAAAGGGCTTGGCTGGCTGCTTCCAAGCTTGGCTGGCTTGCTTCCATGGGGCAAGTTTGGGAATCTTTTTTTTTTCTTTTTGTAATTGAGGCAATTGACTTTGTCAGCAAGCCAAGAGTGTATTTCTCTCATAGGGGTGAATTCACATTGATCAGTGTAACCAGGCTCCCAAGAGAGTGATAAAGCAGAAACTCTGTTTACCTTGAAAAATATAGTCATCTCACAATTATGTAAGCCAGTCATGCCTGTTTTTTCCCTGTAGGTCAAAGCATATGGGAAACTGCATTCCAATCCAGGGATTTCCCGGTGAGTTAGAATTAGACAAAGGGGATGAACTGAATAGCTCAAACATGTTAAGTTATCAACATATTAAAATTCTTCTGAGCTAATTGGTAAGGAGCCTCTTCCTGGAGCCTCCTGTCTGCTCCTACTCACTGCCCTTCTCATATCCAGACCTCACAGAGCTCCCAGATGCTAGAAGGTAAATGCAGGTAGAATGGGGGCGCCAGGTCCCTGCCCCAGCTGTAGCTGAAGACCTTGCTGTTTGGGTGGTGCCTGTGCTATAGGGATTGTTAAAGATGTTGACTCTCATCCCTGCTTTAGGGCACCTAGTCATGATAGCTGGATGCCCCTCGCCTTCTCCATAACAGAAATGCAGCCAGGAGAGGCCCAGAGCCTACTAATGTGTGGATACCCATCACCCCAGCGTTCTCAGTCAGAGCTTGAATCATCCCGACGATCCTCCTCGATCTCATTTCTCTCTGTGTCTGTGATGCTGCATCCATTCTGACAGGCCCTTCTGTCCCTCAGGATGTTCCTGCTGTCAGTCCAGGCTGCTCTGGTCTGAAATTCATCCTGTCCATATAAGGAGACTTTAAATAGATCTTCTTTGATCTGGTGCTGGCTGGTTTTATAATTTTTCTCTCAGAGGGAAATCGTATTTCCCATTTCCAAGTTCTTGGGTGATGCCTCACAGTCAAGCGCTATAGACTGTCTACCCAGAGGAGTTTAATTTTCATGGAATCCAACAGGGCCAGTGCGGAAAGAGACCTTAATCATCATTTAATTCAACCCTCTTGTTTTATAGATAAGGTGACTGAGAACCAGAGAAGGAATGGCAGGTTGAATTATTATTTATAATGAATATAATATTTACAACCGGTACAGATCACAAAGAAGACATTAATAAACTGATCTATACCAGGAAGCTGTTCCCTGGTTTTTTATAGCACTCTAAGCCTGGTGACCTTCCTGAGCAAACAGAGTCCCTCGCCTCACTGAGGAGAACTCCCGGGAACACCAAAGGCCAAGGGAGACACCGCAGGCAATAAAACATCCCTGAGCGAAACATCTGAACACCCCTAGACAAAGAAGGCACAGAACTCAAGAAAGCAGTGACGGGAGAGCATTAGTAAATGTTTAATGAAGATGGAGCACAGAGGTCGTCCAATGCAGCCCCTCTTTTTGAAGCAAGGAAATGTTATGTGATAGATATCTGTCATTGTTTCAGCTTACCCACATTCATCTCCTTTTTTGACAGCTGCTGATTTTCTCTCGAGGGCTCACACCCCTGGACTCTGGGTGGTCCTGGGAGGATGTGAACCCTGTACCCTGACTCCCATCACTGAGGCCAAGGGTCTGGACTCCTCCTCCTCCTCCTACTCCAGCACAGTGGGAAACCCGGCAGGACACCTGTCCTCTGGGACTCTTGAGTTCACTCGCTGCAGCCACCAAGCACTGACGGGAGTGTTTCCACCAAAGGGCAGCTCCTGCGGCTTCCACTTCCCCTCCCCAAGGTGCCAGGGTTACTGTCTGTCATCCAGCCTTCCATGGCATCACTGTCTCTCCAGATCATCTCATTCAATTCTCTCATTGCTCCAGTGAGCCTGGATTGTTTTCTGTTGCCGACAACAGAAAACCCCAACTGATACCCTTGCCCTTCCCCAAGGTCACTTACCCAGATCAAGGTCCAGCCTGAGATTTGAGTTCCTATTGAGTCTCCTACAGGGGCACAGCTGTGAGCTAAATTGTGCCTCTGCCCAGGTTCAATCCTAACTCCTGAGACCTCAGGATGGCACAGTATTTGGAGACATGGTCTTTATTGAGCTAATACAGGTTAAATAGTTTACTCAGGGGATCCTCATCCAATACAACTGGTGTCCTTATAAGAGGAAATTGGGACACACGTTGGTGTGCAGTGGGAAGACCATGTGAGGACAGACAGAGATGCTTGGCCATCTGCAAGACCAGGAGAGAGACTCAGAACAAATCAATCTGCAGACAACTTGATCTTAGACTTCTAGCCTCCAGAACTGTGAGAAAATACATTTCTGTTGCATAAGCGGCCCAGGCTGTGGTCCTTTGTCATGGCAGCCCTGGCAGATGAGTGCAGACCGCACTTCCCACCGCTATGGTGCCACTGTCTGTGGACAGCATGCCAGCCTCATCGCACGAGTCACCCCTGAAGATGCTCAAATTAGCAGGCTGTTCTTAGAACCAAATTTCCTGGACAGGCTTCAGAAGGCATTCTCTCTGGTGATACAGACATCTGAAAGACACACACACACACACACACACACACCCCAAAAACAAACAAAAAACCCATGGCCAAAAAAGGACCTTTTTCCCTTTCATTTCTTTAGTAATGGACAGCGCCCAGAAGAGCAGGATGGATGGCTCCTCAGAGAAAACAGAATTATTTCTTAATAAACAAATGAGAATTTAGAGCCCGAGCCGACAAGGAATTTAATCTTGTTCTCTCAGCATCCACACGGAGGAGGGAAGCAAGCAGAGGCAAAGACAGACATCGCGGTTCCCCTTGATTCTAATATTGGGTTGGACGGGGGAGGGCGAAGATCTGCATGCCGAGCTCCCTTTCTCCACCTACGCCCCTCCTGGCATACACTCTCAGCAAAGCCTCACCGGTTTCCCCCTGCAAGTAATTACAGAGGTCTCTTGGGGACAATAACCCCGATGTTACCTCTTGGAAGGTCAGAGGGAAGTGCTTAGGGCTGAGGGAATGCAAGAGGGTGGAGGCCAAAGGGCTGAATATTAATGGGGGCTATCACCACCAGCTCTTAAGGTAATGGAAAAGCCCTCTGCAGAGCCAGGCTGGGGCCGGCCTCACACGGAAATGCAATCTTCTGCAACACAGAGTAGGCAGTGACAAGCAGTTTATCTTCCATTACTCCAAAGCCTTAAATCATTATCAACCCGAAGCCAGCAAAAGAAACCAAACGACTGACTCCAATGTCTCCTTATCTTCCCAACAAATATAAATGTGCACGACATTGAGGCACCTGTATTAGGGGTTGAATTTTATCCCTCAACCCGCCGCCCCCGGAAAGAAAGCTATGTTGAAGTTCTAACTCCCAGTACCTCAGAATATGACCTTATTTAAAGATAGGACCTTAACAGAGGCAATCACGTTAAAATAAAGTTCTTAAGGTGGGCCCTAATTGAAGGTGACTGGTGTCCTTATAAGAAGGAGAACGTGGGCTGGGTGTGGTGGCTCATGCCTAGAATCCCAGCACTTTGGGAGGCCAATGCAGGCTGATCACCTGAGGCCAGGAGTTCGAGACCAGCCTGGGCAACATGGTAAAACCCCATCTCTACTAAAAATACAAATTAGCTGGGCATGGTGGTGGGCACCTGTAATCCCAGCTACTCAGGAGGCTGAAGTGGGGGGATGGCTTGAACCCAGGAGGTGCAGGTTGCAGTGAGCCAAGATCACACCACTGCACTCCAGCCTGGGTGACTCAGTGAAACTCTGTCTCAAAAAAAAAAAAGAAAAAAAAAGAAGGAGAACTTGAATACAGAAACATATACAGGGAGAGCCACATGCAGGGAGAGCCACATGTAGGGAGAGCGCTGTGTGAAGATGCTTCTGTAAGTTAAGGGATGCCAAAAATTGCCAGCAAACCTCTTGACACTGAGGGAAGGCCTGGAAAAGATGCCCCTTCACAGGACTCGGAAGGCACCAACTCTACCCATGACCTCAGACTTCCCGCCTCCAGAACTGGGAAACCATAAATTTCTGTTGTTTAAACAACCTACTTTGATACTTTGTTATGGTGGTCCTAGGAAAATAGACACAGAAAGCTTTAATCCACCGGGGAAGGGAAAAGTGGTCCCATCTCATCATAAAATGAGAATTTTTCTGAGGCCATAGGAATGGGTGGAGAAATGGGAGGCTGAGTCATTCCTTCTGCTATGGGTTTGCCTGGATAACAATGACTCAACCAAATGGAAGTCCCAAATAAAAGTCATTTTTCAAAGGAGTGTTTCCTCTTTTGAACAGTGCTGACTTAGCCCCAGCCAGCTGAATCAGCGTTTTTGGTGGTGGCAGGAAGTAAGGAGTGATCTTCCTAAAGTAGCGATGTGCTTCCTAGCAGAGTTGCCAGATTAAGCAAATAAAAATACACAGGATACCCAGTTTCATTTGAATTTCAGATGAATGACGAATAATGTTTCAGTGTATGTCTCAAATACTGCATGGGATAAAACATCCCTATATTTTGCCTGGCAGCCCTCCCCTGATCTCCCCATCCATCCTCCATGTCCATTCTCTGCCTCATCCCTAGTGGAGAAGGGAGGCCCTCAGGCACGTCGAGGCACCAAAGTTATGGTACAGTGCAAGGTAAACTCCCAGCAAAAGGTAAGGTGTGTCTCATGATGCACCCTTTGGAGGAAGGGCCTCTGCCTCCTACTGTGGGGAATGATAAGCTTCTCCCACTGTGAGGATCCACCAGATAGCAGCCTTCGTGGCTTTGACCATATGGGGATCCAGCCTGGGGTTAAGCAGAGAACCAGGAAAAAATAAGAGCGAAAAAAGCCAGAAGGAAAGGAGGATCCCAGGCACCCATCCAAAGCTGACTCCATGGGACTACAAGGTCACCGTAAGAGAGTGTCTGAACCATGCTCTGACCTCAAATGTTCGTGTAATTAGATATTCAAGTTCGTGGCCTTTCTGGTGAGAGCTGCATCTTCCCATTGCATGGGATGACCAAATGTGCATGGGCTTGTTCCTGGGCATGAAGCTGGGCAACCTGCCAACAGAGTCCGCGCCCTGCCTCTGCACTGCACAAACATGGCGGTGGTCAGTAAGTGTTTGTCAAGTGACAAATATATGAGTACTCAACACAAAAGAGAGTCCAGCCAATTTCTCCTCCTTGGAAATATAAAGCCAGAAGGTCAAACCTATGGTCTCTCTTCTCCCAGGTATATTAAAATTGTCAGCCGACTGACTGCCAAGACCCTGGCTTAGAGATGTTGAAGACACACACTCTAGCAGGGACATGGAGCTACAGGTATGCATGAGCAGGGCCTGGAGGAGTCCAGTAGGAAGCTGGCCTTGTTTGTGGCTAAATAAGGACTACATGGACATCTCAATGTTTATGTAGCTGGAGGAGAGTCTGACTTGCATGCCCGAATGTCCAAGCCTTTTCTCATAGACCAGGGAGAGTAAATTGGTGGGCCTCCCGGGAAAACAGTGGTGGGCCAGGGAAATGCCAGGAGGTGTGAAATGCAAAAAAACGGCCTGGGTGATAATTTCCCTTTTAATTTTTCAGAGGCTGAACTTGGAGCAATTGATATGGTGCCTGTTACACATGATAGAGAATGTTACCGTGCTTCAGACGCAGTGCCTGTGTAGAGGGCAGTAATCTGGACAAAAGGAAGGGGCAGGGAGATGGAAGAAGGGAGGTCAGGAAGGAAAGCAGGAAGGGAAGAAGTAAGGAAGGAGGGAATGGAGGAGAAGGAGAATTTGAATGGAAATTTAGTCTGGCCAATACCCAAATCTGGTTTCTTCCTCTCAGCGTGAAGTGCCCTGATTGGATAAGGAATTCACTGCAAGCCTTTTCAAACTGGCTGGTTTCTTTTTAGAGAACAAGGCTTCATTTGATTAGTTGCCCATTAAATCATAGGAGGAGGGCTGGGCTGGGTAAGGGAATAGGACAGTTAGAAGCTGGTAAAGCAAGAATAGCTTCCCTTCTGAGCCTCACAATGCTCTCTGAACTTGCTGTTCTGTCAACGAATCCCAGTCCAATGAAAACAGTTTTAATTACTGAAATCCACGTTCATTGATAGATGGATGGATTCGACAAAGATTTATAGAGAGCCCATTAGGTGTGAGAGGGCCCCAAGTGAGGCCCTGGAGACATAAAGGCAAATGAAGCACAGACCCTGTATCCCAGGCCCTCCCAGCACAAAAGGGCACAGTGGCATATTTTAATAAGATAGCATGTTCAGCTGTGCACAGCAACTGCTCTTTGGGCACATGAAGGGGCACCTGATCCAGACTGGAGATGGGTGGGGAAGATGACATGAGGGGTGGAGATGAGATGGGAGGGGAGATGAGATGGAATGTATCAGGTGATGCAACCCAAAGATGTTTAAATAAATATCACTGAACCACATACCTTCACCTCTTCAGTTTATGGCATAGATACCAGCATTACAGGCAGCATCTTGCCCTTTTCCAGCTAGGTTTGCCATTTGTTTTTCTACTCTGTTCATGCCAGTGGTTATAAGGTAATAATGGGTATGAGTTTTCTATTCATGGAACACATGGGTACTCCCATGGTGTATGTCATGTACACCACAAAATTCCTGCGCACCATGTATATACTTGAATGTGTTAATTAAAACTAGGAGGTTCCTGACACGTCCTTACTTTCCATTTCCTCATACCTATCCTTGATGAGTGAGGTGGGATTGTACTTCCTTTTTGTCTTCCATAAAAAAAAGCCCTAATAGGTCTCATGAAATTCCATTCATTCATGCAATAAATATTCATCGAGTGCTTCTGTGTTCCAGACGCTGTGTCAGGGCTCGGTATACAAGGAAGCAAATGGTAGATATGAACCTCCTTCCTGGAGTTCAGACTGGCTCACAGATGCTTCTGGGCATCACAATTCTCTAGGGAACTTGTTTAAAAATGTAGATGTCCCAGGCTTGGTCTGGAGGAAAATGTGATTCTATGTCCCAAACCAGGAGACTGACCCATGCACACCGCAGAACTGTGAGGATGAAGAGCCCCTGGCATCCGGAAAGGGTGGGGTGGAGATCCAGAGGTTGATTCCAGAGAGCCTGGGGGGCTGCAGGAACATGGGGATGGGGTGAGGGAGGGATGCCATGAATGCATCCCTCGAGCCATCCCCATGCTCCATGGGCATATTGTCCCAACATAAAACCCAGAAATGGAAAAGAGCATGAGAAGGGGTGGCCCCCAGCATGAAAACTCCTGAGTACTTTTGCCTGATTATTATTCCATTTGGTCTAATTGCATTTTAAAATGCTCAGTGGGGAAAAAAAAATGCCAAGTCTTTTAATAAATTAAGAGCAGGTCTGCTTTTTAACCTGCAGCAGGTTTTTAAAAAGTCCTGCTGAGGGTACACTGCTTAGAGAGACATGGTCTTTGCAGATGAAGGTAATTAGTGAACACCTTCACCTCTGGAGTCGGGAGGGAGTACGAGGGGCTTTGGTTACTGCAGTAATCTCTTCCTGATTGGGAGGAAACTGGTATTTACAGAGGATGCCTAAAGATTCAAATGTGGTTTTCTCTTTCCGCGAATCAGGAGGCAGAGTGTGTGCAGGAACTCAAAGCCCAGGGAACAGCAGGATGCAGCTTTTCTTGGCTCCGTTACTGAGAGATCCTGTCTGATGTTTCCTCTCTGACAGGCCGTGACTGGGGACACTCGGATGCCCAGCAGAGCTGGATTTAGGGGCAGAAGAACTGGGCAGCTGTCCCAGTTACCCATCTATGAGGGAAGCTGAAAGATCATAAGAATAAATCAGAAAGATGGTGCCAGTTAACCCCGCTTTCCACACAAGACTCTTGATACAATTGGTGAAGTGGAAACCACAGCCAAAGTACACCCCATCCTCAAGCAAAACGTAAAACACACTCCCAATGTATACAGAAAGTTTTGGTGGCCTTAGAGCCTGACTTGGTGCCAACCTGCCTGGGTTCAAATCCAGGTTCCACTACTCACTGGATGTGTGACCTTAGACAACTTCTTTTACCTGCTAGTCCTCTGTTCCCTCGGCTATAAAATAAAAATTATAGTAGTGCCAGTTTTGAACACTAAATGAGCATAAAGGAAACACTTAGACCCCAGACTGGCATGTAGCAGGAACTTTATAATGGTTAGCTACTCATTATCATCTTTGTGACCAGCTCAAGCAAATTGCCTAGTGCCACTGGAGGCTGCATCCCTACCTGAGACAGCCACCTGAACATTTCATTAACGTGCAGCCTCCGAGAGCTGAAACTCTGAAAGGAAGTCCTCCATAATGAGCATTTATTATGTTCAAGTAATTAATTTTCTCTCTTAAAAATGTAACCCTCTTAGTACATCTCAAAAGAAATCATCTGACTTAGAAACTACAAAAGACATCTGAACAACATCAAACATTACAGAAAAGTTTTGCCCACATGAAAGTCCAACTCCACCCCACCGCACCCCAAGAAAAGCAAAACAAACATAAAAACAACTTTTGAACATTTTGAACAAGTGTTTGTAACCATATCGATATATGCATTACCTGTGTCCTGAGTGGGTAAATAGCCAACTCTCTCCATTTAGGAGTGTTAGAAAAACTGTAAAGGAAAGATCATTTCAAGTAAGTCAAAACGTTATGCTGCGTTTGATGTTTGAATACATCCCTCACTTTGAGCAGAGAGGCACATGACTTCTACTAATGGAAAGTCAGATTTTCCTCTATCCCCACTAAATGAATGTGGAACCATATTTGAGGATATGCTTTGGAGGGTGCCAAAACATTGGCCTAATCTGTCAGCTTGATCCTAGGCTCCCCTGTCCCCTGTCCCCTCTCCCCACCCCATCCTGAGCACAACTGGACTCAGAATCAAAGCCAGAGCTGGGACAAGTACAGCTTGTGAAGGATTCCAGCCCCAGCAAGCAGTTATATTAAGCACCACCAAAGTTTAAGAAACATTAGGTAAGATGTGGCTGATAACAGTCAAGGCCTAGTTACAATTCCTCCTAAAATGTTTATATTTCCTTCTAAATTATGTGATAACATGAAATTTACCAAATAATTTACTTAAAATTGATTATTTGCAGTGCTACTTGTGGGTGACTGGTGTGCCATGATGCTGTTACTGTGTAGCTAACTCTTCTATTTTATTTCAGTTTTGTTTTAAAGTATACATTTATTTAATTTTTTTTCACTTTAAAGGTGATACATAATTATTTTCAAGGATGTGGAAATTATAGAATTGTATAAAGTAGACAAGAAAAATCACCTACAATCTCACAGCCCAGAGGCATTGACAGCTAATCATCCAGTCTATTTCCTTCCAGTCTTTTTTCTCCTATGTGTAGATATATGCACATATATACATATATTTTTTCTTTCTAAATATATTGATTTATTATAGACTTGGGATTGTACTGTTTTCTAACCCAATTTGACCACTATATATATGTATATATTTGAAATATATATAGTTTTTTTTGTTTGTTTGTTTTTGTTTTTTTGCGTTGTATCAGTTAGGGTCCTAGCAGGATACAAGTTTCCCTTTAATCTACTGAGGCTAGATTAGATGACCAAAAGGGATGCTGAAATAAAACTGGAGTAGGCACACTATGAAGCTGTTCCCACCCTAATCCTGAAGAGTCAAGGGGAGGGAGAAGTCACTGGAACAGGAAGGAAGGATAAGTGGAGGAGGATGCCACCTGGCCAAATTGATGGCCTTGAGTAGAGAAGCCCAGGAATGAAACCCTGGGGTCTCAGATGGGGGCTGTGTTTATGGGAAGGGGGCTTCACAGACCCTCACCCTCAGCTCTAGATTTACCCTTCTCCTCCTCCACCCCATTATTCTCCTCTCCTCCTATTTCTTTACTCTCTTCTCCTGCTCCTCCTCTTCCTCTTCTGACTTTGAGGCCTCCTTCTCTCATCCTGGTGCCCCAACTTGTCCTGGCTTCTCATTTTTGCCCCAGTCCTGCCCTGACCTTCTCTGGCTGGAATAATAATTCCCCAAGGTAGCCCCATGAAGAACCTTATACAACCATCCTGCTGTCCCGCTCCTCAGGGTGCACTTCCCAGTGGACACACCCAGAAGGAGTTCAGAGGGCAGGGAGCCTGAGTGGTGCAGGATGAATCTGGAAGGCAAAAGGAGAATGTCCTCATGCACATCATCCAATATGCTTTAAGTACACCTTACAAAAGGGACCGCCTAGTATTCCTTTATAGAAAAGTACCATAAATTATTTAACCCAGTCCTTGTGGAGTGTTTCCCATTTTTTTTACCATTATAACTAGTGCTGCAATAAATATTCTTATACATACATTTTTGGCTGCATCTCTGATTATTTTCTCAGGATAAATTCTTAGGGGTGGCACTACTGGGTCAGGGGAATCTACATTTTTTAAGGCTTTTCTTATATATATCACGAAATAGTTCTCTGGAATGTTATTATACCAATTTAAATGCCTGCAAGCAATACATATAGAGTCACCAATCATGTTCACCCAGAGAACTGGTGATGGCTGCCTGCAGTAAATGAGAAGATGCTGGGGGAAGAAGCAGCCTGTCCTGGAGACTGTGGTGTGAAAGGTCACACCTCCCAGCCATGAAAACTGACCTGTTTTAAGACTGAAAGAAGCTTCACAGTCAGTTCACTCCAAGGTCAGCGGGAGTGTCTGACAAAGGGAAGTGAGGTGATGGCTGCTGGGTGGGAGTTTTGTTTCATTTGACCTCACTTACCTAAGGCCAAATGTAACGTAAACAACAGTGGATGGTCATATAAGGTTCTTCATGGGGCTACTTTGGGGAATTATTCCAGCCAGAGAAGGTCAGGGCAGGACTTGGGGACAAATGAGAAGCCAGGACAAGTTGGGGCACCAGGATGAGAGAAGGAGGCCTGGAAGTCAGAAGAGGAGGAGGAGGAGGAGGAGGAGGAGGGGAGGAGAGTGGGGAAGTAGGAGGAGAAGAGAATGATGGGAGGATGAAGAGGAGGGTCAATGCAGAGCTGAGGTTGGAGGCCCATGGAGCCCCTTTCCCATAAACACAGCCCCCATCTGAGACCCTAGTCCCCAACTTCCACAGGCAGGGATGAGAGGAGGGGACAGTGAGGTAGGCGACAGGGATTCCCCATTGAGGAAGCTCCATACTGATTCTAATGGATTCTATTTCCTCTCCTTCAGGGGAATAAACAAGTGCCCAAGGGGCCAGAGACCACCCTTGACTTTGCTTGTGAATCAAAAAAAGGGGTTGGAAGTTCTAGGGTCCCAGCAGATAAGCTAAGGCATAACAGTATTGTGAATGAGACTGCCTGTATTTGTTCCTTAGCAGATAAATAACATGAATATTTGATCACTGCTTTATAAATTTAATACAAAGAAATAACAGGCCAAGCCCAAATGGGCATAGATATATAGATTTACAGTTTATTATTGATTGGTAAGAACAGTAATAATAATAGCCAACCTCTAGAACATAAAGGCCTGTGCCCTTAGTGCTAAGACCTTTACAAACATGAAATAATATAACCCCTCCTGACAACTACATGAGGATCATATTGAGTTTCAGGGGACAACTAAGGTAACCTATCCTGTCTCACCCAGGTCCCATATCTGAAACCTACTCCTGACGAGATCCTTCCCACCCTATGCCCCACTGTAGGCAAATCGGGAAGGCCTGCAAATGATGTGTGAAGAACTGTACCCTGCGTGCCAGGCAGATGTTCACTCTTGAACAGATATTTACATGACAGAAAGTGTCCTAGGCCTGGTGGATGTGAAGAAAACAGGCAGAGTCCCTGCTCCCAGGAAGCAGTGCCAGCAGGAGAGACACAGAGGTGACCCCTTTTTTTTTTTTGCCTCGGTATCTTTTCTCTTGGGGCTCCCTTTGCCTGGAAGGCTCTTCTGAGTACCCGACTTGGCTGCTCTTTCACTCCATTCAGGCCTCTGCTCACCACCCCCTCCTCCAAACAGTCTTCCCTCACCACCCCATCTAAAATACTGCCCACTCGCTCTCTACTCTTTCATTGTACTTTACTTTTCTCTTGTCACCACCTGACATATGTGTGCGCGTGTGAGTGTGTGTATTTAGGTATAGACATTTATTTATTCTCTGTCTTTCTCACTGGAGGATTGACATTCCGAGTCGCTTGCAGGAGGGTGACTTTCATACAGTGTTTGTGTCTTGGGTCCAGTTGAACCTGTTGCTCAGGCCTTGATAGCACATCCCTTTGCTGTTCTACATTGTCAAGGTTCTTGGCAGCAAGCAACGGAAACCCAGTCTGACTAACTTGGTAAAAGGAAAACTCACTGCAAGGCAGAAAGACTGGAAGGCCAGGCCAGGCCCAGGAAATACACAGAAAGCAAGGGAGGCCAGGGAGCTGGAACCAGAGCCCAGTTCACTACAGGAGAAAGTAATTAGAACACTGGAGTGAGATGTCACCATGCTGGACACTCGATGCTGCACCTCTAGACTTTCAATAACTGCCAATAATTTATAAACCACATCTGCCTCTTTCTGCCTCTCCTGCAAGATTCAGGGTCCCATGTGGTTGACTAATCCTGAGTCGCATTCTCACCTCCTGCTTCCCCCACCCCAGCTTTGGTGTCCACAGTAGGAGGTGGTACATTGGGACCCTCTGAGATAATACGCAGTGGAGAACTCCTCCTGATTGAAAGAGGGATTGGATGCTGAAAGGCCAAAACTCTCCATAAATAACTACAGGATCTGTCCGTAGGAAGTGGCCTCCTTCCCAAAAGAGTGATGGAGACTCAGTAACCTTTCTTGGTAACAGGTAACTCATCCACAGGCCCCAAACCTGGACTCTGAAAGTTCCTCTTTCTGGCTGGAGCAGGTCAAAGCCATGCACAGGCAGAACTCGCCAGCATCTTGAAGGCTCAACTGTCAGGTGATGGAGAGCAGCTGGGGTGGTGGGTCGTCAGTGTCACCTGTGAGAAGTGAGGGAGTGGAGGGAGTTTCCATGGGAGGCAGTTGAGTCCCTGCTGTTCCTAAACCAGGATAACCAACTGACTTTCTAG
This sequence comes from Piliocolobus tephrosceles, assembly GCF_002776525.5. Lineage (NCBI taxonomy): Eukaryota > Metazoa > Chordata > Mammalia > Primates > Cercopithecidae > Piliocolobus > Piliocolobus tephrosceles. Next base: position 37,721,474 of record NC_045436.1, on the reverse strand, counting down.
GGCACTGACACATCACTTACGGGGTTCGTTTTCTCTTTGGCAGGCTCTCCTGAGGAAAGAGCAATTAACCTCAAGTCTGTCTTCAGAAGGTTAGACTCTTTTTTTTTCTGAGAAACAGAAAAGAGACCCTGGAAGCTGACACGCCTCTTTGTTTATCCTTCGTGCAAGTCCTACCAAGATCCTGGAAAAGCAATGATTCCTCCACAGTCACCCCTTTATGGTGGCCCCTAAAACCAGATGCAGAACAGTCTAGAAAACTCCAAATCAGTGCTCATTCCTTGGGGCAACTTGCTGTGGACCTCGTTGAAGGAGAGGTCTGGTTTGTGACATTAACAAGTACCTGCTGACAACAAATACAACCACTTCCTCACCTGCTACCATGAGGAAACCAACGTACCAGGGTTGCTGGCTTGGAAGGAATCTTACAAACACCACGAGAGATGGTGGCTTTTGGCCCCTCACAGCCTCCGTATTCTCCTGAATTTCCCTGGCAGGAGGCCCTCAAACTATGCACAAATGAGGGGCCTCTGTCCTATTTTTAAAAGCTCTCCAGGAAATACACTTGCTGCCTACACTTCCTCATCACCCACTCGTTCTTCGGGGCTTCTAATCTGGCTTCCGCCCCACCTCGCTCCTGATGGAGCCCCAGGAAGGACTCTAAGGACCTCCTCCTCAGCCACAAATCCGGCAGCCTTGCCCCAGTCCTCATCCTCAGCTGGTTCAGCATTCCACAGGAAATCTCTCCCCTCTGGGTTTCCGTGGCAGGAAACTCCCCTTGTTTTCTTTTTTTAATGTGTGCGCCTCCCCAAGGATCTGAGCTTAGCATCCCTCCCTCTGTGCTGCCTCCTTCATTATCTCACCTACCCTGGGCCTCACCTGACACCTCCGTGCAGATGGTCCTCACTTCCAGCCTCTCTTGTCAGTACCAGCTCTGAGCTTCAACCCCTGTCGGGCATCAGGTCTCGAGTGTCTCTTCTGAATGTCTAAATATCCCAAACGGAATGGGTCATTTTCTGCTCCAGTTCTGTCCTCCCTTCATATCCTCCTCTCCTAAGAGCCCGCCACCCTCCAGTGTTCAGTCTCCAAATCTTAGCGTCATCTCTGGCTTACCCAGTGGCCTTACCTCCCAGATGCAACCAATTGCAAGTTCTCTCTTCTCCATATCTCTCCTATATCACCATGTTTCTATTCCCATCAAGTGTTTATATTCTACTTTTTTTCAGACCATTGCTGTAACCTCCTAACGGATCCATCTCTACTCTCTCCTCCCACACCCCTTTCCCTACAATCCATTTTCTGTGCTTCTTTGAGGACACTCTTCAGGTTCCATCAGGAAAGCACTATTTTGTCTCTCCCTGCTCTAACACCTACAATGGCTCCCACTGCTGATAATAAGTCCTAAGCCTGGTTTTACACTCATCATAGTTCAAGGCTCTCCCAGTCCACTTTCCATCACTTTCCCTCTAGGTACACATTTCTGCAATTTACCTCAAATTCCCACTCATCTCGAAACACTCTGTCTTCCCAATTCCAGGCTTTTGCTCAAGCTGGACCTTTCTCAGGTAATGCCTTTTTTTTTTTAGTTACATCTACCAAAATCTTACCTTTCCCTTTAGGGTCATCTAAAATGCCACTTCTTCTAGGATGCCTCCCAGGGTTTCTCCAGCCAGGAGTGCTTTTCCTTCCCTGTGCTCCCTGGCTTTACTCAGTTTATCCCTGCACACTCATCACACTCAATCTCATGTCATAGTATTTGAGTATGTGCCTCATTGCCCTGCCCCTGGGTCAGAGATGTTGTCCTGCTAAAGGAGTCATTTGCTCACAGTTGATACTTGTTGACTTAAGTCATCAGGCTAGATAACCATACACTTGTTTACCTTCCACTGTTTGCAAACACACATCCAAAATATATAATCACAGGGACTAAATCAAAGTAAAGAATATGGAAATATGTTCTGTTCACATCTATGGGTAAAGATCAGAATGTAGATCAAAACCCAGTTCTTAAGTGACTTGGACCATTGCTGGATAGATTTTAACTAATCTTATGGAAAATATTCAAGGGACTTAATGAGCCTAGCTAGGAATGAAGGAGGGCAAGCGAGGCGGCTGCTGTCAAGAAACACTTTCTTCCTGTAATCGTATCCCCCAGGACCGGGCCAGTACCTTTGCTTAATCTCTCTCTCTGTGGTCACTCAGGATATGATTACTGGCATCAGATGCAAGCACATGTTTCTGTTCCATTAATCTGAGTGAGGCTGAGGAACTGAAAAGGGAGTCACAAGGGCATTGCTGTGTTGGTCTGGTTACCACCTCAAAGAGGAGCAAGAGAGAGGGGGAGGGAGGATCTGGCAGATGGGCCAGGAGGGGGGGCCGTAAGGGAGCAAAGGGAGATGAGAAAACCACACAAAGAACAAGTTCCTGTAGTGTGGAGGCTGATTCCTTTCAGCTGTTACAAGATGGGGCATGGAGGAGGGATGTACACACACACATACACACACACACATGCACACAGGGACGCCCACAAAGCAACCTATAGACTCAGAGGATCTCCACCATAGGGTTTTGGCAATCAGCCTGATAACCCTTGGTGAGCATTGTTGCTTGGGGTGTACAGAAAACCACATAACATAAATCTGTCTCACACACAGTAACAGCCTTAATGGGAGGCTGCAGCACAGTAATGAAGACGTGAACAGCTGAAACACAGTGTCAGATGGCAGTGGTGACATCTGAAAGCCATAATTTGCGGCTCGGCATATTTTTGTTCCAGGTACCAGAGCCTGCGCAAATGCTCACTGACTTGTCTCTCTCAAGCAGCATCTCTGCTGGGCTTGGCCAGGGGCCAGGTGGTCTTTGCCTTGCCAACAGGTTTGTGCTCTAGAGAGCCCAGGAAGTCTTTCCTCTCTGTCATCTGATGGAGCCGAAATGGAGCAACAGAATAGGTATAAACACACATCTTGTTCCTCAAGTTCAGGCCACTTAAATAACCCATTTCCCTTCAGTCCAATCAAAGTGTCCTGGCCAAACATCTTGAGGGGTGGCCAAATGAACCAAAATAATTTTAGCTAAGTCAGAGCTTGGGGGCTTCTGGAAAGGAAAGATGAGACGTTACAGAGCACAGAGGCACCAGATTCTGTTTTTCAGCTGTGACTCTCCCTTCTTTCAATCCCTCCTTCTCATTGCTACCTTCCCAGAACCTCAGCACTGCAGACAAGCAATTTCTTCAAGTATAGGCCTTCAAATTAAAGGTTACATTTTCAGTTCTAGCTAGCTACCTGGCAGTTAAATGGCATCAATGCATGAGTTAAGGTTTATAAATGCAAGGGAAGAGGGGCTCCACTGAGGAAGCAGTGTTATGTTTAGCCCCAAGGAACTGAGGAATTCAAAGTCTAGGCAGAGTGGCCTTTTCCACCACCTTAATCCTCCCTAGTGGGTCTCCACTCAAGCAGCCCGTGTACATCTGTTGACCCGCTGCTCTGGACTGCCTTCCTGCCAGGCTCTGTGGAGTGGGCGGAGGGGATAAAGTGACTGTTAGCAGCAGGAGTCTTAACTCCTGGCCTGGGTCCCTAAAAGCACAGGCTGCAAAACAGTTTAAGCTGCCACCAAGACACCCTGCCCCCACTGTGGTGGCTCTGGGACGCTTTCACTTACACAGAGGTTTGCTTCAAGGAACTTTGAGGGTCAACTGGAGCTTCACTCTAAAGTTGGGGGCTGGCAAAGGCTGTGGCACCTACCACAAGCGCCTTAACATGAGCGTCGGGAGGCTGCTATGAATCCCCTCTTACAAAGGCTCAGCCGCATGACATCAGGAGAATCTTTGGGAGCAGGTGCAACGGGAGCTCAGCGCCCACAGGGCATCAATCTGAAGGCAGCCTGCAGGCAGGAGTGAGAGGAACAGGGTCACACAGCAGAAACTGGCCCCACCCCTGAGAAGCTGTCCACCACCTCCTTTAAAGAGATGGGTCTGACCTGAGTTCTTGGGATCCCAAACATTTTCCCACCCGGAAGACAGTGCACGATCTTATTAGCTGTGAACATCAGGTCACGTGGGGAAATGGGGGACTAATTTATTTTCACTTTTTACTATAAACATTTTAGATTTTTGTTCAGACTGACATTTTATTGGGATATGATTTATATGCAGTGAAATTCACCCTTTCTAGTGTACAGTACTCTCAGTTTTAACAAATATGGATGTTCATGTAACTCTCCCTACAATCAAGATGTAAAACATTTCCATCTTTTCTGCTGCTATAAACATGCATGTGCAAGTATCTTTTTCATAAAATGACTTTTATTTCTTTGAATTTGTTGTAGATTCTGGATATTAGTTCTTTGTCAGATGTATAGATTGATATTGTAAAGATTTTTTTCCCACTTTGTGGGTTGTGTGTTTACTCTGCTGACTGTTCCTTTTGCCGTACAAAAGCTCTTTAGTTTAACTAAGTCCCAGCAATTTATCTTTGTTTTTATTGCATTTGCTTTTGGGTTCTTGGTCATGAAATCTTTGCCTAACCCAATGTCTAGAAGGGTTTTTTCAATGTTATCTTCTAGAATTTTTACAGTTTCAGGTCTTAGATTTAAGTCTTTAATCCATCTTGAGTTCATTTTTGTAAAAGGTGAGGGATGAGGATCCAGTTTCATTTTCTCATATGTGGCTAGCCAGTTATCCCAGCACCATTTACTGAAAAGGGTGTCCTCTTCCCACTTTATATTTTTGTTTGCTTTGTTGAAGATCAGTTGGCTGTAAGTATTTGGGTTTATTTCTGCATTCTCTGTTCTGTTCCATTGGTCTATGTGCCTATATTTACACCAGTACCACGCTGTTTTGGTGACTGTGGCCATATAATATAAAGTTTGAAATCAGGTAATGTGATGCCTCCAGATTTGTTCTCTTTGCTTAATGTTGCTTTGGCTATGTGGGCTCTTTTTGGGTTCCATATGAATTTTAGAATTGTTTTTTTCTGATTCTGTGAAGAATGATGGTGGTATTTTGATGGGAATTGCATTGAATTCGTAGATTGCTTTTGGCAGTATGGTCATTTTCACAATATTGATTCTACCTCATCCTTGAGCATGGGATGTGTTTCCATTTGTTTATGTCATCTATGATTTATTTTAGCAGTGGTGTGTAGTTTTCCTTGTAGAAGTCTTTCTCCTCCTTGCTTAGGTGTATTCCTAAGTGTTTTTTGTTTTGTTTTGTTTTGTTTTGTTTTGTTTTCATTGTTGTTGTTGTTGTTTTGCAGCTATTATAAAAGGAGTTGAGTTCTTGGTTTGATTCTCAGCTTTGTTGCCATTGGTGTATAGAAGAGTTACTGATTTTTGGACATTAATTTTGTACGTGGAAACTTTTCTGAATTCTTTTATCAGCTCTAGGAGCTTTCTGGAGGAGTCTTTAGGGTTTTCTAAGTAAACGATCATATCATCAGCAAACAGTGACAGTCTGACTTCCTCTTTACTGATTTGGACGCCCTTATTTCTTTCTCTTGTCTGTTTGCTCTGGCTAGGACTTCCAGTACTCTGTTGAAGAGGAGTGGGCACCCTTGTCTTGTTCCAGTTCTCAGAAAGAATGCTTTCAACTTTTCCCCATTCAGTATTATGTTGGCTGTAGGTTTGTCATAGATGGCTTTTATTATATTGAGGTATGTCCCTTGTATGCCGATTTTGCTGAGAGTTTTAATGATAAAGGATGCTGGATTTTGTCGAATGCTTTTTCTGCATCTGTTGACATGACCGTGAGATCTTTGTTTTTAATTCTGTTTATGTGGTGTATGACATTTGTTGAATTGCGTATGTTAAACCATCCCTGCATCCCTGGTATGAAACCCACTTGACCATGGTGAATTATCTTTTTGATATGTTGCTGGATTTGGTTAGCTAGTATTTTGTTAAGGATTTTAGTATCTATGTTCATCAAGGATATTGGTCTGTATTTTTCTTTTTTGGTTATGTCCTTTTCTGGTTTTGGTATTAGGGTGATACTGGCTTCATAGAATGAATGAGGGAGGGTTCCCTCTTTCTCTATCTTGTGGAATACTGTCAAAAGGATTGGTTCCAATTCTATGTTGGATGTCTGATAGAATTCTGCTGACTGGTAGAATTCTTCTGTGAATCCGTCTGGTCCTGGACCTTTTTTGTTCATATTTTTTAAATTATCATGTCAATCTCACTGCTTGTTATTGGTCTGTTCAGGGTATCTAATTCTTCCTGATTTAAGCTAGGAGGATTGTATTCTTCCAGAAATTTATCCATCTCTTCTAGGTTTTCTAATTTATGCACATAAAGATGTTCATAGTAGCCTTGAATGATCTTTTGTATTTCTGTGGTGTCAGTTGTAATAGCTCCCATTTCATTTCTTATTGAGGTTATTTGAATTTTCTTTCTTCTTTTCTTGGTTAATCTTGCTAATGGTCTATCAGTTTTATTTATCTTTTCAAAGAACCAGGTTTTTGTTTCATTTATCTTTTGTATTGTTTGTTTGTTTTAATTTCATTGAGTTCTGCTCTGATCTTGGTAATTTCCTTTCTTCTACTGGGTTTGGGTTTAGTTTGTTCTTGTTTCTCTAGTTCCTTGAGGTGTGACCTACATTATCTGTGCTCTTTCAGACTTTTTGATGTATGTGTTTAAGGGCTATGAACTTTCCTCTTAGCACCACCTTTGCTGTGTCCCAGAGGTTTTGATAGTTTATGTTACTATTCTCATTCAGTCCAAGAATTTTTAAATTTCCATCTTGATTTCATTTCTGACCCAGTGATCATTCCAGAGCGGGTTATTTAATTTCCATGTGTTTGCATGGCTTTGAAGGTTCCTTTTGGAGTTGATTTCCAGTTTTATTCCAATGTGGCCTGAGAGAGTGCTTGATATAATTTCAATTTTCTTAAATTTATTAAGGCTCGTTTTGTGGCCTATCATGTGGTCTATCTTGGAGAAAGTTCCATGCACTGTTGAAGGGAATGTATATGCTGCGGTTGTTGGATGGAATGTTCTGTATATATCTGTTAAGTCCATTTGTTCCAGGGTATAGTTTAGATCCATTGTTTCTTTGTTGACTTTCTGTCTTCAAGACCTGTCTAGTGCTATCAGTGGAGTATTGAAGTCCACCACTATTATTGTGTCACTGTCTGTCTCATTTCTTGGGTCTATTAGTAATTGTTTTATAAATTTGGGAGCTCCAGTTTTAGGTGCGTATATATTTAGGATTGTGATATTTTCCTGTTGGACAAGGCTTTTTATCATTATATAATGTCCCTCTTTGTCTTTTTAACTGCTGTTGCTTTGAAGTTTGTTTTGTCTGATATAAGAATAGCTATTCGTGCACACTTTTGATGTCCATTTACATGAAATGTCTTTTCCCACCCCTTTACCTTAAGTTTGTGAGAGTCCTTATGTGTTAGGTGAGTCTCTTGAAGGCAGCAGATAGTTAGTTGGTGAATTCTTGTCCATTCTGCAGTTCTGTATCTTTTAGGTAGAGCATTTAGGCCATTTACACTCAATATTAGTATTGAGATGTGTGGTACCATTCCATTCGTTGTGCTATTTGTTGCCTGTATACCTTGGTTTTGGTTTTTGTTTTCTAAATTGCATTTTTTGTTTTATAGATCCTGTGAGATTTATGCTTTAAAGAGGTTCTGTTTTGATGTGTTTCCAGGATTTGTTTCAATATTTAGAGCTCCTGTTAGCAGTTCTTGTAGTGGTGGCTTGGTAGTGACAAATTCTCTTAGTGTTCGTCTGGAAAAGACTGTATCTTTTTGTCATATATGAAGCTTACTTTCACTGGATACAGAATTCTTGGCTGATCATTGTTTTGTTTGAGGAGGCTGAAGATAGGGCCTCAATCCCTTCTAGCTTGTAGGGTTTCTGCTGAGAAATTGGCTGTCAATCTGATAGATTTTCCTTTATAGGTTACCTGGTGCTTCTGTCTCACAGCTCTTAAGATTCTTTCCTTCCTCTTAACTTTAGATAACCTGATAACAATATGGCTAGGTGATGATCTTTTTGCAATGAATTTCTCAGGTGTTCTTTGTGCTTCTTGTATTTGGATGTCTAGGTCTATAGCAAGGCTTGGGAAGTTTTCCTTGATTATTCCCCCAAATATGTTTTCCAAACTTTTAGATGTATCTTCTTCCTCAGGAACACCAATTATTCTTAGGTTTGGTTGTTTAACATAAGCCCAGACTTCTTGGAGGTTTCGTTCATATTTTCTTATTCTTTTCTTTTTTCTTTGTCTTTGTTGGACTGGGTTAATTCGAAGACCTTGCTTTTGAGCTCTGAATTTCTTTCTTCTGCTTGTTCAATTCTATTCCTGAGACTTTCCAGAACATTTTGCATTTCTGTAAGTGCATCCATTGTTTCCTGAAGTTTTGATTGGTTTTTCTTCATGCTATCTATTTCCTTGAATATTTTTTCTTTCACTTCTTGCATCAGTTTTTGGATTTCCTTACATTGGGCTTCACCTTTCTCTGGTGCCTCCCTAATTAGCTTAATAACTAACCTCCTAAATTCTTTTTCAGGTAAATCAGAGATTTCTTCTTAGTTTGGTTCCATTGCTTGTGAGCTAATGTGATATTTTGGAAATGTTAAAGAACCTTGTTTTGTCATACTACCAGAGTTGGTTTTCTGGTTCCTTCTCATTTGGGTAGGCCCTGTCAGAGGGAAGGTCTAGGGGTGAAGGCTGTTGTTCAGATTCTTTTGTCCCACAGGGTGTTTCCTTGATGTAGTACTCTCCACCTTTTTCTATGGATGTGGCTTCCTGAGAGCTGAGCTGTAGTGATTGTTATCTCTCTTCTGGATCTAGCCACCCAGGAAGTCTACCAGACTCCAGGTTGGTGCTGGCAGTTGTCTGCACAGAGTCCTGTGATGTGAACTGTCAATGGGTCTTTCAGTCACGGGTACCAGTACAGTATTAGGGGTGACTCCTGAGTTCTGCAGGAGCAATCCACTTCCTTCAGGGGGTCTGTGGGTCCTCTCAGGTTTCCTGATTTATTCCTGCAGTTGTTCTGGAGCAAAAATTCATGATACAAGCTTCCACACACTGCTCTGTCCATCTGAATTGGAGCTGCAATCTAGACCTGCCTCCCGTCCGCCATGATTGTAGCAATTCCATAATCAGAAATTTTCATTTCAAAGCTTCCAGGGGGTCCTGGTGTCTGAGCTGTGGATCTCCCAATACCTGCAGGTCACAGGGCCACAGAGGCTTGGCTTCCAGGAGCAGAGGACACAGAGCAGTGAAGACGAGACCCCTCAAAGTTTTTTTCTAAATCTCTTGTGACTCCCACTTTGATGACAGGTTCTGTACAAGTATATTATTTAGTTTCTAAATGTTGTATCTTGTGAATGTTCCATGTGCATGTGAAAAGGTAGTGTATGTTGTGCTATTGTTGAGTGGAGTGCTCTATGAATGTCAGTTAGCTCAAGTTGGTTGATAGTGTTGTTCAGTCACCTATCTCCTTACTGATTGTCTGTCTACCTGTTCTATCTATTGCTCAGACAGAATTGTTGAGCTCTAGTCACAATTTTGAATTTATCTATTTCTCTTTTCAATTCTATCAGTTTTTGCTTTATGTATTTTGAAGTTCTATTGTTCAGTCCATATTTCTTTAGGATTGTTATGTCTTCTTGATGAATTGATCCCCTTATTATTATTATATTACATAATTTGGTAACTCTAGAAATATTTCTTATTTCTAAAGTCTACTTTGATATTAATATAGTTATACTTACTTTTTTGATTAGCATTTAGTTGGTATACTTGATATATCTTTTTCTTCTTTTAACTTTCAACCTCTGTATATTTTTGTATTTAAAGTAGGTTTTTTTGGTTGTTGTTGTTGTTTTTGTTTTGTTTTTTGAGACAGAGTCTCACTCTGTCGCCGAGGCTGGAGTACAGTGGCATGATCTTGGCTCACTGCAAGCTCCGCCTCCCAGGTTCACGCCATTCTCCTGCCTCAGCCTCCCGAGTAGCTGGGACTACAGGTGTCCACCACCACACCCAGCTAATTTTTTTTTTTTTTTCAGTGGAGATGGGGTTTCACAGTGTTAGCCAGGATGGTCTTGATCTCCTGACCTTGTAATCTGCCTGCGTTGGCCTCCCAAAGTTAAAGTAGGTTTCTTATAGACAGCATCTATCTTGCTTTTTTAACCATACTGACAATTTCTATCTTTTAATTTGATGTCTTTAGTCATTTACATACAATGTAATCATTGACATGGTTGGACTTACCTGCCATATTGTTATTTGTTTTTTATTTGTTCAATGTGTTATTTGTTTTGTTGTTGTTGTTCTCCTTTGCCTGCTTTTGGAATGAATACCTTTTATTCAATTTTATCTCTAGTATTGACTTATTATTTATGCCCTTAAAATTTTTTAATGGATGTCCTATATTTTGTAATATATGTCATAATTAATTACAATCTACCTTCAAGTAATATAGGGCGTCATGTATAATGTAAGAACTTTGCAATAGTAAACTTCTCATTCCTCCTTCCCATTACTCCCTCCTACTATTTTTGTTTTAGAGAGTCAGTTATCTTTCATTCTAGAGAATGATTAAATGTAACAAAAAATATTTTTACCTTTAATTTAACCATTTCCTTAGATCTTTATTTTTTGTTTGTAAATCTAAGTGTCTGTTGGATGTCGTATCTGTCTAGAAGAATTTCTTTTAATATTTCTAAAGGTGCAGAGCTGCAGGTAGTGAATTCTCTTAGCCTTTGTTTACCTAAAACAGTATTTTACTTTCATTTTGAAAAATATTCTGGCTAGATATAGAATTCTGGGTTTATAGTTTGTTTGTTTGTATATTTCCTCTCAGTACTTTAAATTTTTCACTGTGTTGTCTTCTGGATTATGTAGCTTCACAATAGAAATCGATTGCAATTCTCATCTTTTTCCTTGTGTCTATTTTTCTTTAAATTTTGTTTACAGGAGTGTGCACGCATAAGATGTGTCAAGCATATTGTTTCTCTTCTTCCTCCCCTTCCCCTTCCACCTTCTCCTCCTTTTTTTTTTTTATTTCTCGTGCTTCGGGACATCTGAGCTTCTTCGATCTGTCCAGTAATGTTTCTCTTTATTTTTGGAAAATTCTGTGCCGTTGTCTCTTCAAATATTTCTTCTGCTTTGTCCCTTTCTTATCCTTTGGGATTTCAATTACAGGTACATTGAACAATTTGATATTGTCTTACAATTCTATTCTGTTTTTCTTACTTTTTATTTCTTCTAGTGTTTCAGTTTGGGTAATTTCTGTTGACCTGTTTTGAAGTTCACTGATCCTCCACTGTGTCAGTTCTGCTTGTGAGCCCTCAAAGGCATTCTTCATCTCTTTTTATTTTTGGCATTTTCATTTTACTCTTTCTGACAGTTTTCATCTCTCTGCTCAAATTTTTCATCTGTTTATGCATGTTCTTCACTAGCCCACTAGAACTTTTAAATATTAATTATAGTAATTTCCTGTCTGTCAGTACCAGCATCCAGGTCATCTCTGAGTCTGATTCTGTTGATGACTTTGTCTTGAGTTGATTTTTCCTGCATTTTCTTCTGTCTCATGATATTTTGTTGAGGGCTGGAATCATGTAAAATAAAAGAGACTGAGATAAATATTAATTCTGTCTCGAAATGAACGTGTCTTTTCTTCTGTCTGGGCTTTAGTGTTGAGTCAATCTAGTTAGAAGTTGAGGTGGACTTGGGTTTGGGTTTGTGGCCACCTTTTGTTCAGTAGTAGCTTCCAATTCCTCTAAATGCAGTGGTTTTCAACCAGGGGTGATTTCCACCCCCACCCAGTGAAGATTTGGCAATGTCTGGAGACATTTTTTTTTAATTGTCACAACTGGGAGAAAGAGATGATACTAGAATATAGTGAGTAGAAGCCAGGGATGCTGCTAAACATACTACAACGCACAGGACACCCCCCACAGCAAATAATTATATGGCTGACAATGTTAATAAGACAAGATTGAGAAATCCTGGTCTAACATTGAATTATACTTAGGGTAGGGGGAATAGGACTCTAGAGGTTTATTCTCAAAGATTCTTGTCCATCATCATGTTTCAGCCTTTACTATGTGCCTGTACCTCAAAGAGAATCTCTTTTAATGCTCTTGCCTGTCATATAACAGTAGACAGCTGTTGCTTGTTACTTGGATTTGCTGGTGGCAGAAGGTGGGAGGGGGCTGGTGTTTATTTCCCAGCTCACCCTAAGTCTCAGGCAGGCTCTGTGTCCTGGGTATCATTCTTGGGGCTTTCTCAGGGATTCTACCCCTCCTCCCTATGGCAGGCAAACTGTGTCCTGTGTCTTTGGTGAATCTTCCTGCCCTCCCTCTAGCAGTAGAAGACCTCTCACAGCATTGGTGTAGGATCCTTGGTCCAGGAGTGCCTCCTGCCCCTTGCCCAGAGGTAATAGTGTTTTTCTCTTTACCCTTTCCCTGTATCCTGCAGGTGTCAAAATGTATTGCCCACCTTCAGGAGCTCAAGGCTTTTGCTCAATGGAAGAGAAGGCTTTTGCCTTTCCTGCAGTGGCAGCTGCTGCTTCCTCCAGATCTGCTCTCTCAGATCTCCCACCACTGCCCCAGTCTTACCTGTGAGCACCTAGAGAAGGTCCCTGGAGAAAAGCCTTGGAGTAGATACAATGTCTCTTATGTCTGTGGGTTCTACACTGTCTCAGTAGCCAGACTCGTTTTTTATTATTCATTAAAATGTTAGCTGAACTCTTCATATCCATGAGTATGGCGCATGATGTCCCTTCCCCCTCTGCTCTGCTGCAGGGGAGCCAATGTTCGTGCCCATCTTTTCTAGGAGGAGCCTGTCTTTCCTTAGATTTCAGACTACTTGGCTGCCCTGCTCATGTGTTTCTCCTTGTTGCTCTTTCCAGCTATCTACATTCTAGGCACCATCTTTGCTGGGCATAGAGTTTTTAATAAAGTCTGTACTGTGGCAATGCATTTTTTTTTTTAAATACAGATGAGCTTACAAGTGATCAGCAAGCAGGGGATGAGTCAGTATTATGCAGAAGTTGTGTTGGTTCTGATGCAACTTTCCCCAGCATGTTAATATTTTGAAACAATTTGAAGTAAACTTTTTCAAAACTAAAGTCTTAAAAATATATGCTAAAACTTCAGGGAAAAAAACCCCTGAAAATCTGCAGTCTTGCCTTTCTTTAGTTCAAGTAGTTTCTGGTTCAGGTAGTGGCTTCCAGAACTCTATGTTTCCACTCTCTTAAGCTATCTGGGCAGACTGAGAGTGCAGATAAAGAAGCTGCAGAGATCTTATGCCCTGTGTCAAAACAAGAAGTTAATGAAGAAGGCTATAACCTAGATCCAAATTTTAATATTGATGAAAATGTTCTCAGTCAAAAGCAAATGCCCTCTAAAACATATTTCAAAAGAGCAAGTATTAGCCATAGCCTTCATATTCCTGAACATTCCTATGTCAGTATTTCGGTTAGGATTACTAGTGATGTTTATTAACATCCTGCTTTCAAACCTAGTAGGTCTCAGTGATTTGTCCCAATCCTATTTTCCCCATAAGCTCTGTTATTTTTGGTGCATAACTTTTTCAGAATGGGAGTTTTTAAGAATGCAAGAATGATAATATTGCAAAAAATGCCTGTAATATGTGTTTTTCTTCTGATCATGAAAGCAATACATGCTCATTATTGAAAAACTGGAAACTACAGAAAAGTACAAGAAAATAATGCAATAATTAATTGTTATTCTACTCATAGATATTTTTAATATTTTACTAGTTTTTTTCCAGTTCACATACACTTATTTTAACCATAGTGAGAATCAAGATGCTACATTTTTCAAAATGAAAGAATGCAAAACATTTTTAAAAATAATTTCAGCAGCAATGAGGGAAAGAATGCACTTAGGGAAACTGGACACACACACACACACACACACACACACACCATAAAACAACCCTCCTACCCTGAGAAAATAACTATGGCAGAAAATGGGCACATTCATGGTTTAATCCAATTGAAGTTAAAACAGATGGAACTTAGTTCATGATGATTTTTAAGCAACAAAATCTATATTAGTCAGGGTTCTCCAGAGAAACATAACCAGTAAGATATGTATAGCTTATATATGAGGGAATTTATTATGGGAATTGGTTCATACAATTATGGAAGTTAAGAAGTCCCACAATATGCCCTTTGGAAGCTGGAGAACCAGGGAAGCCAGTGGTTTGAATCAGACTGAGTCTGAAGACCCGAGAACCAAAATGGGAGTGGGGGCTTCTGGTGTAAGTCTCAGAGTCTGAAGGCCTGAGAATCTGGAGCTCCAATGTTGGAAGACAGAAGAAGAAGGATATCCCAGCTCAGGAAAAGTATTCTTCTCCAAATGTGGTGACCTTGAAATTTTGGACCTTTAAAAGGATTTTTCTGAATCAAAGACATAAAAATGTATGGATTATGTAGATTCAGTTAAAACTTTTTTTGGCATGTATGCTATAGGAAGTAATCCGTACTTCAATCGTACAGCAAAACTCCAACACTAATTTGTTTTGTTTTAAGAGTAACTATCTTGCTGAATCTGCTGAAGGAATTATCTTCTACAACGCTCTCTACTCTCCAGCGTTGAACTCTGGAATTCTGCAAATGACCAGGAAGAAATGAAGAGGATAAAACATCTGCAGTAATTCAATAAGAACATGATGTGCATATTTCTTTTCTTAAATTTTATTTTAGATTCAGGGAATGTGTGTGCTTGTTTGTTACATAGGCATTACGTACATAATGGTGGGGGTTGGCTTCTAGGGTACCCATCACCCAAATATTAGACATTGTACGCAGTAGGTAATTTTTCAACCCTCACCCTCCTCTTTTCCTCCTGGGTTTGGAATCCTCAGAGTTTATTTTCTTCATCTTTATGTCCATGTGCACCATTTGCTTAGCTCACACTTCTAAGTGAGAATGATATGTGCATATTTGATTAATATATATCAATATATATCAATAGCCCACCCACTGCAAATGGGTCTTTAGAGAGAGAGAGAGAGAGAAAGAAAGAGAGATTGCACAGGGGAAAGGATCATCCTTCCTTTCCCTCTCCCCCATCAAAGAACACTCACAAAACAAGAGCAAATACTCTGGAATTCTCTGGCCTCCAGATGAAGACTAATGTTAGTTTCATTTCTTGATTAAAAAATAACCTCCCGTCAGCATGCTTACAAAGATGGAAATGCACAGACACACAGAGACAGAGTCACATGCACACATTATTATTACTAGAAAAGGTAAAGCTGTCATTGAGCTTAAAAACAAACAAACCACTAAGCCACAGGTCTAAGGGCAAATGCTGTGGTAGGTAAGTGCATATAACCACTGGACTTAGAGACTCTATTTTTGATTGCATTTCTAATTTACTTTGATTTACTAGAATTAATTTGCAATAGTGACTGGCAGCCAGCCCTTGGAAAGGGTACTTCTAAATTTAAAATTCAATTTTAATTCATTTCAACAAATGCTTATTGAGCCCTTTCTAAGTGCCGGGTATTATGCTAGGGCCTGGGGATAGAGATGTGAATAAGAAACCTGGTGGCCTAGTCCACAGTCTAGCAAAATGTCAGAATTAAGATTATCCACTGATTTCCCTTGTAATACATCTGCTACCAAGCACTTTCTAGGATTCCAATTCATGCCCTCCACTTGGCCAGTCGTCTGGGGCTGCCTCATAGGGACAGGGGCCATGAAGCACACCCTCTGGTAGTAGCAGGGTTTGCAGAAACATGGAGCCTTTGAACCAGCAGAGCTGGTGCTGCTGGTATAGATAGGGCTGGTCACAGCCAGCAGAGCTGGTGCTGCTGGTATAGATAGGGCTGGTCACAGCATTAGGGCTCAGAGGCAGCCCAGCAGAATCCAGACCCTTACCAGGCAAGCTCTGCAGCTGATTTTGGATATTGTTCTGAATGTGCAGGTCCTCTATAGCCTCAGAAACTCTGTGAGCCAAATGTTATCCTTTTAATATATCCTTTTTGTGCTTAAAGCAGCCAGAATCTGTTTCTGTTGCTTGCACCTCAGAATCCTAACTGATACACATGGTTAGCCTTCTACCCACTAAGAACATTGTGTTCCATTTCAAATCACATGCAGGAAAATACCTGGAGAAAACAAGTAATATTCTATATTACTGTA
Source organism: Piliocolobus tephrosceles (assembly GCF_002776525.5). NCBI lineage: Eukaryota > Metazoa > Chordata > Mammalia > Primates > Cercopithecidae > Piliocolobus > Piliocolobus tephrosceles. Next base: position 37,705,338 of record NC_045436.1, on the reverse strand, counting down.
ACATACTTCATCAAATTTAAAAAGTCCTTTTAGCCAGTGGTTCTCAGATGCAGTCCTGGTTCTCACATGGACATACCATCACTAACTCCAGGTGGTGCATCTGTAAGTCTGTTACAAATCAAAAATAGAAATGTCGGGCTTTTCTTTTTCTGTCAAATTAGAACCAATTCAGTGCCACCACTGTCACTCACTTGCATTCATATCTGCTTTCTTGAGCAAGAAAAAACGAGTGGAATGAGGGTGCTGAAAATGTTTTCACAGACTACAGTTTATTCTGTTTGGGCTGCATTTTGAGAAGTGTCTTAGGTATGGCTGACATCTGCATTAAACTGTTTCATCTTTCCAATATGCAGGGGAGAGCCTGCTTTCACACAAGAGTAATGTGTGCCCCATTTAACTCAAGGATGGGGGAATGTTTTAAATTCTAGAGCTACTCTGAGCCATATGAGACCAGTAACATTGTGTAACCTTTCTTTACAGTTTCTATGTGTGCTCCACGCACAGCTGTTGCAAGGTACAATATTATAGTTTGCCCAGACTCCGGCACCTGTTGTAGGCAATTTGAAATAAAAACAAGTTGGTGGGGAACATGATAAGATATCTGGGAGCACATTTCATTCACTCAGAATACCCCCGCAGACTACTCTATTTCAGCAAACTCCACAACCATTCTTCTTTGTCATTATTTGCCAAGAAAGGGGGAAAAATAACACGTCTCTTTTTATAGAAAACAAATCAGTGCTCTGTGGTCCAGAGGCTGCAGACATAGGCCTCTTTTGCTCCCTCTCTTGCAGGCTGTTCTCCCTTCTCTTGTTTGTGCTCATATTTCCTCCACCCTTTCAATTTGTCACAGTTGCCTTTCCCAAAAGAGCTTTCATTTCCTCTTGTTTCTCTTTCTGCACTCCCTCCCCATTGCTTTTTATGAGAGGACATTGAGGCCCTGGCAGACCCAGGAAGGAAAACAAATTAATGCCACAGCCCTTTCAGGGATGGACACGTCTGGCTCCATGAACAGAGAGGACCTGGCATGGGCATCCACCTAGTAACTCTTGAGACTCCCTGCTCTGGGGCTCACCCATGCCCCTCCCACCTCAAAATTGTCTCCTTGACTATGAGGTTGGTTGGGACTGATTTGAGAAAGAGCTCAGAGGTCAGTGATAACTACTAGGATAGGAAAGCGAGATTTGGAAAAGGCAAGAAAATGCAACCGCACTGTGCGTTGTTGTCCTCCAGATTCATTCATTGACACTCAGACTGCTTTTTGGTCTTTTAGTTTCTGTTCTGAAAATGGAAGTGCTATACCTAAGTTCTTTAACAGCCAACATAGTTTTTGACAAACTGTTACAAAACCTGGGATGGAGAGACTTGGCTCAGAGCATACAAAACCCAGAGTAGGACTCTGAACAAAGAAATATGAGGCAAGCCAACAGTGTCGAACTCAGTGCACCCCAAGGAATGGGAAGGTGGTCTGTTATGGAAGAAAGAGAACTGGGTTTACAGCTAGACATACCTGAGTTCAAATCTCAGCAGCTCTGTGTGGTCTTAGGGAAGTCACTGTGTTTCCTAGAGCTTCAATTTTCTCATCTGTAGAATATGGATCACAACAGCTTCCAGGGGTATGGTGTGTATTCAAATAGATAAGGTATACAAAGTGCCTAGTGAAGTGCCTGACTATTAAATAGTTCCTCAATCAAGTACAGCAAATATTTTCAATACATATAATACTATTGGAATCATAGCCAAATAGTCATAGATGAATTTCCATTGAGAAAGCTCGATCTCTTTTCTACTTGTTTCTTTTTCTTCTTTTTTAACAGCTTCATTTATGTAAAATTGAGTGATTCTAGCTGTAAGAGCTTGGAGGTTGGCAATATCTACCAGGATAGGAAAGGGAGATTTGGAAAGGGCAAGGAAATGCAACTGCACTCTGTATCAGTTTGTAAGCCTTAGCCCTAACCTCTAAGCAGATCAACTCTGGGGAGCATGGAGCAGGATGGTTCTGGGGAATCGGCTGCATCATGACCACAAATGCCACAATGCCATCTGTTCACGAAAAATGCAGTCAGGCAAAGACGTGCAGGAGGAAAGAGGGCCTTTGGGACCTCACCTCCAGCAGTCCTCCAGCTCTGGGGCCAACACAGGCAGGGGCAACCCCTGTCCCTGCAAGTTGTCCATGGGAATGGCCCCTCCCTGCTCTGATTTCCCTTTCGTGCTTCTCTTCCACAGGGGGATTTGGTCTTCCTGTGCTGCATTCTTCCCAAGGGAGCCAGTTTTCCTCCAGCCACCTGAACTCTTGCTAATCTCCACGTGCCAATTGCCAGGCATTGACGACGCTCCCAGCACACACAGGAGAAAGGGCAGCTAGAGATAGCGCAGCACAAGCACAGAGACAGGCCCCTGACACCCAGGCTGGCTTGCGGGCTGGAATGGAAATAACCAGGAACTCGAGTGGGATCCAGAAAACCAGAAAAGTCACATTTTATATCTTGGTCAGCCTGTGCCTCTGGAAGTCTCATTATGTCCGAGTGTCTGGTAAATAGAAAGGACCTACTGACACGACTTGCAGAGCTAGTGGAGAAATGGAAACCTGCAAAAATAGCTGTAAAATGATCAAGAAAGATTACCCTAGAGAAAGTTGATTCATATTCCCATGTTGAAGATTTCAGCTGAGAAGGAATCAATCTCTGTTCTTCCTCTGTTTATTTTTGTTATAGCTTTATTTGCATAGAATGGAGGCACGATAAATCGCCCACATTTAAAGTGTAAATTTGATGAGACTTAGGTAGACACTGGTGAAACTTTCACTGCAATCAGGATTTTGAATGTCTCCATCCTTGCTGAAAGTTTGCTCATAGTGCCTTGTAATTTGTCCTTCCTTCCCATAAGCCCTGGGCAACTACCGATGTTTTGTTTTGTTTTGTTTTGTTTTTGCCATTATAAGTCAGTTTTTAGTTTATGACATTTTATTAAAATGGAATTATATACTATATAGTCTCATTTGGGAGATATGGCTTCTTTCACTCAACAAAATTCTTTTGAAATTCACCCATGTATTTTTACACATCAATACAATTGTGTATTTTTGTCATACATTGCTGTTGTTGAGTAAAAATTTATGGGACAGATATACCACATTTAAAAAAAAATTCAAAATGTCTGTTTCTTTCTAAATATTGTTCCCATCTACTTTTTGGTGAATGAAATGGTAGATATTTGGTCATTAAGAGTTCCTCAAGCTGGTACCATTCCTTCTGAAACTATTCCAATCAATAGAAAAAGAGGGAATCCTCCCTAACTCATTTTATGAGGCCAACATCATCCTGATACAAAGCCTGGCAGAGACACAACAACAAAAAAAGAGAATTTTAGACCAATATCCCTAATGAACATTGATGCAAAAATCCTCAATAAAATACTGGCAAACCGAATTCAGCAACACATCAAAAAGCTTATCCACCACGATCAAGTCAGCTTCATCCCTGGGATGTAAGGCTGGTTCAACATATGCAAATCAATAAATGTAATCCATCACATAAACAGAACCAATGACAAAAACCACATGATTATCTCAATAGATGCAGAAAGGACCTTTGACAAAATTCAACAGCCCTTCATGATAAAAACTCTCAATAAACTAGGTATTGATGGAACGTATCTCAAAATAAGAAGAGCTATTTATGACAAACCCACAGCCAATATCATACTGAATGGGCAAGAACTGGAAGCATTCCCTTTGAAAATGGGCACAAGAAAAGGACGCCTTCTCTCACTACTCCTATTCAACATAGTGTTGGAAGTTCTGACCAGGGCAATCAGGCAAGAGAAAGAAATAAAGGGTATTCACTTAGGAAAAGAGGAAGTCAAATTGTGTCTGTTTGCAGATGACATGGTTGTACATTTAGAAAACCCCATCGTCTCAGCCCAAAATCTCCTTAAGCTGATAAGCAACTTTAGCAAAGTCTCAGGATACAAAATCAATGTGTAGAAATCACAAGCATTCCTATACACCAATAAGAGACAGAGAGCCAAATCATGAGTGAACCCCCTTTCACAATTGCTACAAAGAGAAAAAAATAACTAGAAAGCCAACTTACAAGTGATGTTAAGGACCTCTTCAAGGAGAACTACAAATCATTGCTCAATGAAATAAAAAAGGACACAAACAAATGGAAGAACATTCCATGCTCATGGATAGGAAGAATCAATATTGTGAAGATGGCCATACTGCCCAAGGTAATTTATAGATTCAATGCCATCCCCCTGAAGCTACCAATGACTTTCTTCATAGAATTGGAAAAAACTACTTTAAAATTCACAGGGAACCAAAAAAGAGCTCGCATTGCCAAGATAATCCTAAGCCAAAAGAACAAAGCTGGAGGCATCATGCTACCTGACTTCAAACTATATTACAAGGCTATAGTAACCAAAACAGCATGGTGCTGGTACCAAATCAGAGATATAGACCGATGGAACAGAACAGAGGCCTCAGAAATAACACCACACATCTACACCCATCTGCTCTTTGACAAACCTGACAAAAACAAGAAATGGGGAAAAGATTCCCTGTTTAATAAATGGTGCTGGGAAAACTGGCTAGCCATATGTAGAAAGTTGAAACTGCATCCCTTCCTTACACCTTATACAAAAACTAATTCAAGATTAATTAAAGACTTAAGTGTTAGACCTAAAACCATAAAAACCCTAGAAGAAAACCTAGGCAATACCATTCAGGACATAAGCATGGGCAAGGACTTCACGACTAAAACACCAAAAGCAATGGTAACAAAAGCCAAAATAGACAAATGGGGTCTAATTAAACTAAAGAACTTCTGCACAGCATAAGAAACTACCATCAGAGTGAACAGGCAACCTACAGAATGGAAGAAAATTTTTGCAGTCTACCCACCTGACAAAGGGCTAATATCCAGAATCTATAAAGAACTCAAACAAATTTACAAGAAAAAAACAAACAACCCCATCAAAAAGCAGGCAAAAGATATGAACAGACACTTCTCAAAATAAGACATCTATGCAGTCAACAGACACATGCATGAAAAAATGCTCATCATCACTGGCCACCACAGAAATGCAAATGAAAACCACAGTGAGACACCATCTCATACCAGTTAGAATGGCAATCATTAAAAAGTCAGGAAACAACAGATGCTGGAAAGGATGTGGAGAAATAGGAATGCTTTTACACTGTTGCTGTGAGTGTAAATTAGTTCAACCATTGTGGAAGACAGTGTGGCGATTCCTCAAGGATCTAGAACTAGAAATACCATTTGACCCAGCAATCCCATTACTGGATATATACCCAAAGGATTATAAATCATGCTACTATAAAGACACATGCACATGTATGTTTATTGCAGCACTATTCACAACAGCAAAGACTTGGAACCAACCCAAATGTCCATCAATGATAGACTGGATTAAGAAAATATGGCACATATATACCATGGAATACTATGCAGCCATAAAAAAGGATGAGTTCATGTCCTTTGTAGGGACATGAATGAAGCTGGAAACCATAATTCTTGGCAAACTATAACAAGGACAGAAAACCAGACACTGCATGTTCTCACTCATAGGTGGGAATTGAACAATGAGATCACTTGGACACAGGGCGGGGAACATCACTCACTGGGGCTGTCAGGGGATGAAGGGCTCAGGGAGGGATAGCATTAGGAGAAATACCTAATGTAAATGACAAGTTGATGGGTGCAGCAAACTAACATGGCACATGTATACCTATGTATCAAACCTGTACATTGTGCACATGTACCCTAGAACTTAAGATACACACACACACACACACACACACACACATGAGTTCCTCAGCCCAGTGCAGTCGCTCAGACCTGTAGTTCCAAACTACTTGGAAGGCTAAAGCAGGAGGACTACATGAGCCCAGGACTTCAGCCTGGGTGACAGCGAGACCCTGTCTCAAAAAAAAAAAAAGTCCTTTATTCTTTTACACATGAAATGATTCCCTTTCGTGTGTTTCATGTGTTTTATTTTAGTGGCAAAGAAGTGAGCTTCTTGTGTTCATCCAGAATTTGTCAGCAGCTGAACCACAAGTTGGGTTTCCAGTGAGTGGAGCAAGGAGTGGGGACACATAGGGACTTTATGTAGAGAAAAGGAATGGAGCATGTGTCAGCCTAGAAATCTTGGAAATGGCAGACGTGGTCAGATGGAGATGGTGCTAACCAAACATTTTCTGGAAAAAAAAATTAAATCTCTGAGAGATTTTCATGTGTGGCTTTCAAAAAGTATTTCTTAAAATTCACTATTCATGAAATTCAAGGATTTTAATTTTATGCTCTCACTATTCAGTAATAGTTTTGTTGGGGTTCTGAAAAAATCACACCCCAAAGTATGGCACTTTGGCATGCTGTGTACTTTGAACTGAAGGAAGTTGGAAGGCTTCCAAAGCAACCTCAGAAGCAAAGTCACCCTAACCTTCTCCTGCCTTTCTGTGTAGGGGCTGTCCTTAAAGAAGTTCTCTGACCTACTTTGACTGAGAGTTGGTCATAGGCCGGGCGCGGTGGCTCAAGCCTGTAATCCCAGCACTTTGGGAGGCCGAGACAGGCGGATCATGAGGTCAGGAGATCGAGACCATCCTGGCTAACACGGTGAAACCTCGTCTCTACTAAAAAATACAAAAAACTAGCCAGGCGTGGTGGTGGGTGCCTGTAGTCCCAGCTACTCAGGAGGCTGAGGCAGGAGAATGGCATGAACCCGGGAGGCGGAGCTTGCAGTGAGCTGAGATCCGGCCACTGCACTCCAGCCCGGGCGACAGACCTAGACTCCGTCTCAAAAAAAAAAAAAAAAAAAAAAAAGACTCTCAATCCTAAGGGATCCTGCCCTATACCAGGGAAGGAAAAGTGCTACATAGAGAGGCCAAGAAGAATCTGGATAGGCCTTGCTAGGTTTCCTCCCAAACTCTCTTACCATTAGATCCTACCTGTATTAATTTCTTTTCATGCTGCTGATAAAGACATACCCGAACTGGGAACAAAAAGAGGTTTAATTTGACTTACAGTTCCTCATGACTGGGGAGGTTTCAGAATCATGGTAGCAGATGACAGACACTTCTTACATGGCAGTGGCAAGAGAAAAATGAGGAGGAAGTGAAAGCAGAAATACTTGATAAACCCATCAGATCTCATAAGACTTATTCGCTATCATGAGAATAGCACAGGAAAGGCTGGCCCCCATGATTCAATTACCTCCCACAACATGGAATTCTGGAAGATACAATTCAAGTTGAGATTTGGGTGGGTACACAGCCAAACCATATCATTCCACCCCTGACTCCTCCAAATCTCATGTCCTCATATTTAAACACGAATCATGCCTTCCCAACAGTTCCCCAAACTCTCAACTCATTTCAGCATTAACCCAAAAGTCCACAGTCCAAATTCTCATCTGAGACAAGGCACATCCTTTCCGCCTATGAGTCTGTAAAATCAAAAGCAAGCTAGTTAATTCCTAGACACAGTGGGGATACAGGTATTGGGTAAATAGAGTCATTCCAAAGGGGAGAAATTGGCCAGAACAAAGGGATTATAGGGCTCATGGATGTCCAAAATCCAGTGGGGTAGTCAAATTTTAAAGCTCCAAAATGACCTCCTTTGACTCCAGTTCTCACATCCAGGTCATGCTGATGCAAGAGATGGGTTCCTATGGTCTTGGACAGCTCCACCCCTGTGGCTTTGCAGGGTACAGCCTCCCTCCTGGCTCCTTTCACAGGCTGGCGTTGAGTGTCTGTAGCTTTTCCAGGTGCCCAGTGCAAGCTGTCAGTCGATCTACCATTCTGGGGTCTGGAGGAAGGTGGCCCTCTTCTCACAGTTCCACTAGGCAGTGCCACAGTAGGGACTGTGTGTGGGGTTCCAACCCCACATTTCCCTTCTGCACTGCCCTAGCAGAGGTTCTCCATGAGGGCCCCGCTCCTGCAGCAAACTTCTGCCTGGGCATCCAGGTATTTCCACACATCTTCTGAAATCTAGACAGAGGTTCCCAAATCTCAAGTCTTGACTTCTCTGCACCTGCAGGCTTGACACCATGTGGAAGCTGCCAAGACTCGGGGCCTCTACCCTCTGAAACCACAGCCCAAGCTCTACATTGTCTCCTTTCAGCCACAGCTGGAGCAGCTGGGACATGGGGCACTAAGTCCCTAGGCTGCACACAGCATGAAGAGCCTGGGCCTGGCCCATGAAACCACTTTTTCCTCCTGGGCCTCCAGGCCTGCGATGGGAGGGGCTGCCATAAAGGTCTCTGACATTCCCTAGAGACATTTTCCCCATGGTCTTGGGGATTAACAGTAGGCTCCTTGCTGCTTATGCAAATTTCTGCAGCCAGCTCGAATTTTTCCTTAAAAAAACTGGGTTTTTCTTTTCTACTGCATCATCAGGCTGCAAATTTTCTGAACTTCTATGCTCTCTTTCCCTTTTAAAACAGAATGCTATTGACAGCACCCAAGTCATCTTTTGAATGCTTTGCTACTTAGAAATTTCTTCTGCCAGATACCCTAAATCATCTCTCTCAAGTTCAAAATTCCACAAATGCTCCAGTTCCCAACAACTTTCTCATCTCCATCTGAGGCCACCTCTGCCTGTACTTTATTACTCATATGACTATTAGCATTTTTGTCAAAGCCATTCAACAAGTCCCTAGGAGGTTACAAACTTTCCCAAATTTTCCTATCTTCTTCTGAGCCCTTCAAACTGTTCCAGCCTGTGCTCCAAAGTCACTTCCACATTTTCAGGTGTCTTTTCAGCAACACCCTACTCCTGGTACCAATTTATTGTATTAGTTTGTTTTCGCACTGCTGATAAAGACATACCTGAAACTGAGAACAAAAAGAGGTTTAATTGAACTTACAGTTCCACATGACTGGGGAAGCTTCAGAATCATTGTTGGAGGTGAAAGCCACTTCTTACATGATGGCAGCAAGAGAAAAATGAGGAGGAAGCAAAAGCAGAAACCCCTGATAAACCCATCAGATCTTATGAGATTTATTACTATCACGAGAATAGCACAGGAAATACCAGCCCCCATGATTCAATTACCTCTCCCTGGGTCCCTCCTATACCACATGGGAATTCTGGGAGATACAATTCAAGTTGAGATTTGGGTGGGAACACAACCAATCCATATTGCTACCCTTTTTGTCCAGTCACAAAAAGGATTCTAAATGGCTATCCATTTTTCATTAAATTGAAGCATAAAAATGGACTGTTCTCCCTGGGTCTTTGGATCTTCATTTCTGAAGCCTCCTGTGTCAGAGAAAATCTTCAGTCAAATAAATTGGTTATGCTTTTCCTTTATTAACCTGTCTTTTGTTATGGGAGCATTGCCCGTGACACTAATGATGGATAAGGATCGGTATTAACATCTTCCAGCGTCTTGCAGTTTCCATTAGTCTTTCTGCAAAACATTAGAATTCGTTTTTCTTAGAAGACAATGCAATAGAATGAATACTATATATAAGCAATAATATAATTTGAGAATTCAAATATCTTCTGGTTTAGTGTAGGCATCGTAGTACATAATTTTCACTGCTTTCTTCATTTAACCATGAGCATTTTCTTTAAATCAAAATCAGCCCCACACTCTTCCTCTCCTAGCTTGTGTTGTACAGGAATATTTTCTCTCCAGCTGACATGGACTTACTTTATTCCTTTTTTTCTGCAGACAAAAAATGTCAGTAGGCAGATCTTCAATGGAAGCCTGGTTATTTATGACTGTTCTTTTGAGATGAAAGGTGAATGGTCAGGTTGAGTTGTAAGAGAGGAAGGGAGAATTAGGAAATCACTACAGCAGTCGATGTTGGTAAGTTCAGGATAAGGACGAACGAGTAAGGAGTGAAAGAATAGGGAGGGAAGTTAAGAAAAGACTGAGGTGAAAGAGTTGAGAATCTTTCTGTCTAGAGCGCTGTCTTCCTCAGCCAGGAAACCAGTGACAGAAGAGCCAGCTGTTGAGAGAGAATCACCCAAGCTAGACACCTGGGAGTCACTTCAGTCTTCTTTCCTCTTAATTTAATTAGAAACCAAGACCTGCTGATTGCATTTCCTTAGCCTCTCTTCTGCCCTTTTCTCTCTTCTACTCCCACTGCTTTGGTTTAATTCTCATCACCTGTCAATCAACTGTGTTCCACCAGAGAGCCATTGCAAAGGTGCTCATCTGATTTGGCCTTGCAGGACAAAGTCCAAGTTCTAAACTTAGAGTCCCTGCAAAACCTGACCCCTGCTCACATCTGTAGCCTCATCCTCAGAGACATCAATTCCCTAGCCATGCCAAACCTCTTGCAGTTTCCTATAATTGCAGAAATACCTAGAGTACTTTTTTGAAAAATAAATTCCCAGGCTCTACCTCAGGAGGTTCTGGATCAGTAGATCCAGCATGAGGATGACGAATCTCTTCTTTTCAGGATGCTCCCAGGTGATTCAGTGATCATCTAGCCTGGAGATTACTTCCTAGTTTGAGAATTAAATAGGTGAATATACATAACAATACCGTGTAAACTGTCAGGTTCCACACAGATGGCAGCCAGTGCTACCAAGAAAGGAAATGCACTGAAGAGCTGGTGGATGGTGCCAAGGCTAACACAGGTGGGAATTCTCCCCTCCCAAAAAAATCTGACCAGCAGTGAAAACAGCCCCACAGCCCAGCCCAGGAAAAGTTCATAGTACTCCCAGAAGATTTTTCAACCAATTTTTAAACTTGCCAAATTGTTTAATCAAATGATTCATGTAAGGAACCCAAATTCTCACAGACACTGTTAGTAGAGTACCAGCAGCATTCCTCCTCTCTGTTCTTGCTGGCTGAGCCCAGATCCTGTTCAGGGTCTACATCTCCCATTCATGGTTCAGGAAAGCCCAATTATGGAAGGCCTTCTTGCCACAACTGGTTTAGACAGGGTTGGGACATGGCAGAGGAGGCCTGCACAGGAGCTTCTTGAAGAAATTACTTTTTCCTAAGAAGAGACATTTTGCCCTTTTCCCTCATTGGATATTCCCATGTCTGTGCAGGGTGCTTGGAACTATGGAAGCCCTCCTGCCATCTTGAGAAGGGTTAGCACAAAGATCACACCCTGAGGAAGGCAAAATAGAAAACAGGAGGAAACTAGGTCCTCAAGGATGTTTCTGAGCCATCAAATTAACCAACCCCGGAATTTCTTTTTACGTGAGATAATAAATCCTCTTTTTGCTGAAGCCATTTTTAGTTGGGTGTCTGTACTTTCCAACAGCAATAATTCTTATACACTAATATATAAAACAGATTAAAATTGACAAATTATTATTAAATATTTATTTTATAGGCTTTAATTTATAACTTTTATTATAAGAAGATAATGAAGAATTGCTGAGACGCAAAACTTAAAATGGGGAGTTACGGATATAAATTGAAGTCATATCAGTCTTGGCATCCAATTTATTTTAGCATTTTGTTTTGAATGTGTAATAGTGAGAGAAGTCTAATTTCCACAGATGAGTAGCTGCAAATAGGGTGCCAGTTTTTTGGTTTTTTTTTTAAATTTGCTTTGCAAACTCAAGACACTTTTCACTTAACAGTGATATCAGGACAGCTTTATTCCGATATCTGGGCTTACACACACAAAATTAGGTTGGCAGGCACAAGTTAATGTGCTGATTGTTAAAAGTTGATATGTAATATATTGTTTGTTCACATTAAAATATATGGTATTTTAAAATTTCAGCTGGGTGCAGTGGCTCACACCTGTAATCCCAGCACTTTGGGAGGCTGAGGAGGGCTAAACCCAGGAGTCGGAGGTTGTAGCGAGTGAAGATTGCTCCATTGCCCTCCAGCCTGGGCAACAGAGTGAGGCTCTGTCTCAAAATAAAATAAAATAAAATTTCAAGTCAAGTATTTGCAAAATACTCAAACGATCTCAAAAATATTCACAGGGATCTTAGGTTCCTCAGAATACACTTTCAAACCCTCTGTCCCAGCTTGTGTTAATTATATGCAATGCATCTAAAATCCAAGTTTTACATGTGGTAGACAAGATCCTTTCCTCCTTCTATAACTCCAGTTTCCAAGACTCAAAGCTGGACCCTGTTTAATGTCATTCAAATCTGGCGAGAAGACAAATATTTCTTTAGCTTCATAGAAAATACACTCAAAAGAGGTGGTGTTTCACAGTGGGGAAGGGCTGACTGTGGGTCCAGACCACACTGATGGCCTCTTCTCAATTCCTCCTCCCCCAGGCTCCAAAGCACTCCTCTTGCCCACGCCCACCCCTGGCTACAGAACAACCCTGAGAGAGACTCGCAATGCACGCTGAGGCCAGACAAGAGAAAGCAGGTGTCTTGGTTCTGGCTGCTATAACAAAGTACCACAGACTGGATGACTTATAAACAACAGGAACTTAGTTTTCACAGTTCTAGAGTGTGGGTGTCCAGGATCGGGGTGCCAGCAGGGTCAGGTTCTGGTAGCTACCAGCTTCTGGTTGTCTCCTCATGTGGTGGAGGGCAGAGAGAGGGAGCAAATCTCCTGGCTCTTAAAGGGCACTAATCCCATTCATGAGGGCTCCCCTTATGACCTCATCCAATTCTAATTACCTCCCACAGGCCCCATCTCCCAACACCATCACCTTGGGCAGTAAGGTTTCAACATATGAATGTTGAGGGGACACAGACGTTCAGGCAGTAAAGACAGGAGCCAGCTCCTGAACAGCCTCTAAGACCACCTCTCCCAACCCCAGCCTCCCTTCCACTGTGGTTAAAACCTAGCTGTTTCTCAAGTTCACATGTGCACATTTGCTTATTTCCTACCCAGAAAGAGCTAACAGGACAGGCCCCTGGCATTGAGGGATGTCTTCTTGGTCTTTAACATATTCTGTCTGCAACCTTTTCCCCTCCACCCAACTCCCACCTTCCACCTGACTGGGCACAGTGATTTTCTACTTTGTAGTCTCTTCAAATAATCCTAACAGGAAAAATCTGTTCTCAATATTATTCTTTAACTAAAACACATAAAAATCCTCCAAGCTATTTGTTTACTGAAGAAATGAAAGATCAAGACTGCGATCTATTGGGAAAACCCGAGACACTAGGTACAGACAGAGGGATTTGGGGGAAAACGGTCTTCATTTGGTCCTGGAAGGCATGGTCTCCTCAAGAACTTAAACCATTTCAGAGTCCTGGGGACTAGGAGGAAAGGGACAGAAAGGCCCTAAGATGACATCTTTTTGAGCCCAAAGCTCCTCATCTCTCCACCCAGATATTGGGGATCCAGAGATGAGAACCACTGCATCCAGGTGTGCAGTTCACAACTTACACAATTGTCCAGGGCGGCCCTGCCAGCACTCTCTCTGTTGTGCATTCTCAGTGCTTTGTAATGTCATTCCCACTCAGCAAATCTCTTTAAGATGTCTAACATGTTTCAGGCACTATGCTAAGCATAGAACAAATCAAGATAAATAAAATATAATAAAATATACCCTCCAGAAGACACAGTCTAGTGCGGAAAACAGCCACCTGAAAATAAATATCCAGTGTTAAAAAAAAAAAAAAAGTCATACACAAAATACTATATCAGCAGAGAAGGAAGATGTAATGTTGCCAAGAAGGATCAGAAAACTTCCAAAGGCGGGTGAAATTTGGGGCAGAATCTTTAAGGAAAAAGAGTAGGAATTCCCTATATAGACAAAAATATTCTAGGCAAAAGCTACTGACTGAGCCAAGGCATGGAGACGTGAGGTTGGGTAATTTTTGCACAGCAATTTGGTTTGACTTCTACTCTAGATCTCCTCACCATACCTGGAGTCCCCTTAGTTCCTCTTGCCTCACTACAGTTTTAGGTAACTCTGCCCCAGGCTCTCCTTTGTCTCAAAGGACTGAAAAGTCAAAGAAGAGATTCCTCGGCTGGAAGCGGTGGCTCACACCTGTAATCCCAGCATTTTGGGAGGCTGAGGTGGGCAGATCACCTGAGGTCAGGAGTTCGAGACTCCTGTTAGCTTACTAACAGGAGTCTGGCTAACACAGCAAAATCCCATCTCTACTAAAAATACAAACATTAGCCCAGCATGGTAGCGGGTGCCTGTAATCCCAGCTACTTGGGAGGCTGAGGCAGGAGAATCGCTTGAACCCGAAAGGCAGAGGTGCTGCACTGAGCCGAGATTGCGCCATTGCACTCCAGCCTGGGCAACAAGAGTGAGACTCCATGAAAAAGTGAGAGAGAGAGAGAGAGATGTTCCTCAAGTGTGTGCAAAGCTGGGGGTCCCAGAAGAGGAAGGATGTTTGCTTGCCTGAACATATCCCATGGTGTATAGATGAGCAGTAAGTCCTTATCTCCTACACCAGAATTCCTCTAAGTTCTTGATATTCCCATTTACTCATTCAATTAACAAACACTGGGTATCTCTTATATCCCAGCAGCTGTGCAAGGAGATATACAGAGAAATCAAACACATAGTTGCCCGTGTGGTCCTTACTGGTGTGTTTCATGGTGTGTTTCCCCAAGGGTCCAGTTTCCTGGACCCAGAGCAGTGAGTGACTCTGCTGAACTGGAAAAGTGCAAAAACATCTTTTTTCCTGCCCAACAGCATTTTTCACCCTCTTTGCCAGCTTTAAGACTTCAAGACCACCTCCAAAAACTCCTGAATGTGGTATAGAGATTCCACTGTGTTTGGAAGAGGCAGGATGGAGCATAGAGATAAAAGGAGAAAGGGAGAGAGAGGAGAAAAGGAAGAATGACCACTATCCTGTATAGCTGCCCAGCATCTGCTAAGAAAATAAAAATGGCTGTATTTGCAGCCAGAGGCTTGTACCATCAACCACACACAGATCAATATGTGTTTATTGGCATTGACTCTTCTTTTTGTCAATTTTTTTCATTTTTTTCCTTTTGACTTTAAAAATAGTCTCCTTTTAGGAGAGAAAAGGATGTCCTTAATTTAACTCTTACAAATTTTATCTAATGCATAGTTATCCAGAGGCTTTACTTTATTCAAATGAGAGATATCAGTAAGTTTTAGGTTAGTGAAAAGGAAAGATGTGATTTATTAAGATCAAATGTTTTCAGAGTATGAAAAGATGTAACCTAGAAGATATCATGGGGAGGAATTCCAAAGGCTTATGGCAATTTAAATGTGTTCAAGCCACTCTCAAATGAAGGATAGTTTAGATTGTTCATTACTATCTAAAGGAAAAGGAAGAGGAAAAGGAGAAAAAATGAAGGAGAAGCAGCAATTGCCAAGAGACACTTGTTCAATCCAATAAAATAATAATCTGTGCAAACTCTAATTATTGTATTTGCAAAACAATATGTGTATAATTTGTGGACTTTCCCCCTCTCTTTCTAACACAATAAAGGATTCATTTCATAAAAACATTTTGTGTTTTTTTTTAGAAGATTTGGACAAAAACAATGCATGTTTAACTCTGGAAACACAATAATGGATCCTTGAAAGATTTATCTGAAATCAAATGCAATTGTCATTCTATATCGATAATCTTGGCTATTCATTATCATATCCAGCCCATCATCTATATGCAGATGACACTATCACTTATGGCAGTAGATTATGCTGGGAGAAAGCTTAATATTATCTTCAAGCTGATTTAAATGAGCTTTAAGATCATCTGGCACAATCTAACTTACTCTTAAATATTAATGAAACAAAGATCATGTTATCTGGCTCAAAACAAAAATTGGGGGAAACCGAAAAACTGGCATGCAGCATGACCTTGTCGAAAAATCTCAACTATTCAAGATTTGAGGTCTATCCTGTCTTCACCTGAGACCAAAAATGTAACTAGAGCATGGAAGGATGGAAGAGTCAAAACTTCTTATTCAAGTACATATAGTTCTTGCAGTTCTTTTTCTTCTTCTTAAGAAAAATTATTTTCCATCTCTGCAATGTTGGAATTACGTGCCTTGGGTTTTGTTGATTTTATTTATCTGAATGCAGCTCAACATTTGTTAGCCAAGTTAAAGATGCTTTCTCCTCTCTATCTGGACAGATTTGCCTTGAATTATACATCTCATAAACATTACCGTCTGTCGTCTTTTAAACAATTGGCTAAAAATTAGAAGACTCTCAACATTTTGTTGGCATAATAACTTCCCTCACACTCTATTTCCCAACATCAGACCACTTAACTCTTCTTGTTCAGTCATCCACACTTTCACAGCAAAATTTAGTGAATGGGGGGAGAAAAAGCAATAGCTGAAAGAATTAACCCTTCAACAGCCCATAGCACTCAAGCTCTGTGTGTGCCTGCATGAGTAAATGTGTGCACATGCATGTACTTATGTGGGAAAATGTCTTAAATTATGTAGATGACCTTTCTGGATCCCTTTTGCTCTCAAATGTCTCACTAAATCAATGGAAAAATTCCTTGCTGGTGGCCAGGGCTATGATGGAGCTCATGAGATACCACAGCTGAGGCAAGAACATGACTGTTTCCCTGGCTGGTTTCCCTGAAGAGGATGTAGATGCTCACAGAGCTGGAGGCTGAGCCCCAGACCTGGCCAGCAGAGACAGCTCAGTCCCTGGCTGGTGATGAAACTGAGCCACCTTCAAGACAGGAACGGGGGATGCTCAGGAAGAAAATGATGAGAGCGTCTTGGGGCAGATAGCCATCTTTGTTGTTATTGCTAAAGGTTTTCATTTACTACCACCTGCCTGACTTTTGAAGGATTCACTCAGTCATCAGCTTAATTGAGCCCTAGGCCTAATCATACCCACTAGCAGCAAATGAGATGTCATTTTCCAGGGACCTCCTGAAGGTGTCACTAGGAAAGGATGTCCCCTGGAAGGCAGCATGGGCAGGAGTCCTGTAGGCCTACGGCAGTATGACACCATGACAGTACTTTCATAGTCTTGAATGGTGTGTGTCCATGTGTCTCTGCTCTCATGCTTATTCTGTACTCTGCCTCTCACTTGCAGATATTCCTCCCTCTGCCCTTCTAAGAAAAGGAAGTCGAGTCAGAGAAGGGTTGAGTGTGTGGGTAGGTGGATGAATAGATGGATAGATGGTGGCTGTATATAGCAAAACAATGGGGATGTGTTTCATTGCTGACTCAATGGATCTCTCCATACGTTTTCTAAAGAGAAAGAGAGAGAGAGAGGAAGGACTGTGCCAAGCAGATGGTACAGTCATCTCTCAAAAGAAAGTTAACCTGAAGAATTTCACATCCACTAGAGAAGTGGGAAAATGTGCTCACCTAGGGCAAAGTTTAGCTTCCAGACTTGTGTCAAGTGACTGCTTCTAATCCTCTTCTTGAAGGCCCAGTTCAAAGTTACCTTTTCTGTGACACTTTCTCTAATTCTCCCAGGAAGACTTCATCACTCTCTCCTCTGTGCTACCATAGCTTTTTGTTCATATCTCATTTACAGCCCTTCTATTCTATTGTGTGTTAGGATTGTATACATGTTGAAATCTCCACTGGGCCAGCCCCAGCCATTATCTACCCAGCATCTCTCACAAGCCTTCTTCCTTGGCAACACAACACAACTTGGCTGACTATTGGCAGTCAGGTGCGTCAGAGGGGCTGGGTCATTCCTCTCCCGGCGTGTGACCCCACTTGCTCTCTCCAGGCATGGCGATTCAGTCACATGTCCGGTGCTTCACAGCACGTGATGTGGTCTCATGCTGTTGGGGAAGGGGCAAAGGGACTTCTAAGAAATGTTTACTCCTAGCAAGACACAAAAGGGAAGAGTGTGCATATACAGATGTTGCTATGCGGGAACATGAACACACAGAGGTGCTGCAATCATCTTGTGGACAAAAGCCACACACTGAGGAAGGCAGAACCCAAAGATGGAAAGGACCTGGATCATTGATGATGTCATTGAACCAACCCAGAGACCACACCATCCCTGGACTTCTTGTCCATTTTGAGTTGTGTCTTCTGCAACTCACAGCCAAAAGCATCCTGATTGGTTAATCTTCTCAACCTATGTCGTGCAATACAATAGCCACTCATCACGTGTGGCTGTTTAAATTGTAATTAATTTCATTTTATTATAATTTATATAATTTAAGATTTAGTTCCTTAGTCACACTAGCCACAGATCCAGTAATCCAGTACTCAGTAACCACATACGGTCAGTGGCTACACTATTGGACAATGCAGAATTACAGAACAACTCCAACACCTCAGAAAGATGCCTCCCACAGCATGGCTCTCAACTGCAAACTTGTTTTCATCTCTATTCCTGGTGGATCACTGTGAAACAAAAATGCTTAATAAAGGAATGGATTGTTTAAGTATTGTCTATTCTGAGGGAATTAGTCTTACTGCATTCTAACAAATTTTTGCAAGTAGGGGCATCCCTCCCCACCCCAGTGATTCTTCAGTTTAGGAAGGTGGCAACATCTGTGGTCACAGTCTCCAACTCACTGGCCGTCTCCACTCCCTCTCCCTCCCCCAAACAGCATCCCCCTTCAGGCTGTTCCCTGTTTCCCTGTGCTGTTTTGTTTGCTTGTTTGTTTGTTTGTTGTTGTTGTGTTTTTTTGACAGGGTCTCACTCTGTCACCGAGGCTGGAGTGCAGTGGCGTGATCCGGGCTCACTGCAAGCTCTGCCTCCCGAGTTCAAGTGATTCTCCTGCCTCAGCCTCCCAAGTAGTTGGAACCACAGGAACCCACCACCGTGCCTGGCTAATTTTTCTCTTTTTAGTAGAGACAGGGGTTTCACAATGTTGACCAGGCTGGTCTCAAACTCCTGACCCCAAGGGATCCGCCCACCTTAGCCTCCCAAAGTGTTGGGATTACAGGTATGAGCCACCATGCCCAACCCCCTGTACTGTCTTTTAACCATCTCCAGGAATCCAACTTTTTTCATCCTTACTTTTTGCCTCCAAAATCCTCACTGACCTCTCTGCCTCTGAAAATCACAGATGCAAATAAAATATTCGTTTGATCCATGTTTGATCCATTTTTCGGGGTGGTGTAGATATAAGAACTGTGTCTGTGTAGACAGAAGCTGCCCACACACCAGCCAGACATGACAGCATTCCAGCTTTGTCTGTCTCCCCCTCCTCCATGCAAACCTGGTGTCTGTCCTTCTGTCCTGTTGCTGAGCAGTGCTTCATCACCAAAACCCAAAGCATTGCCCCGCCCCTCGGGGAAAGAGAGTGCACTTGGAATAAAGCCCTGGGGGAAAGTAAAGGGCACACAGTCCATGGAAACTTCTGCAGAAGCATCCTGCAGTTCCCTTAGAGTCCAAAAGCAGAATCTGCTGCAGTAGCCTGGGTGAATGGCTGCCGGGAGGATGCCAGGCAGTGCCCTCTCCTTCAGCCTCAGTTCCTGAGAAGGAAACTCTGCTCTTCTCCATCAGAGAAGTCCACCTTCTGCTGTTTGAATGGCTGGGGCAAGAGTCTTGCCTAAGCCTGATGGGGCATGGATTAGGGTTTCTCCTGTTCTCCCCAACCCCTCCCTCTTGCCTGCAATGTGGTACATAGGGGCTTTAAATAGTAACTGAGTTTTAGAGTTTTTGCCCTTGTAGCTACCTAAAAGCCCTTGGTCACAGGGTAGCCCACCAGAGAAGGCCAAAAATTAAGCTCCTTGGGTTTGTCCCAGCCCTTTAGACACGCCTTTCCCGGTAGAGCTGTCATTATTTTTGTCCTAACCCTTTGCATCAATTCCGCTGCCTCCTGCCCACAGGCACGCTTCACAGGCTTGCACAAATGGCTCCTGGAAGCCACATGTTGCTGAGCGGACTGTGTTTTAGGCTCTGACCAGTTCAGGATGCCTGATGTGGATGCTGGGGTACTATTCATCTCTGAGGGGTGCCTTCAAGATTTATGATCTGTTGTTCTTTCTGGGGGCCCAGGAGGGCTCTCTGCCAAGAGGCCTGAGACACAGGCCTCCTCTTGTTCTGACGATGACTAGGGTGTTGGGTGTATGTCTCCCATAGGGGCCTAACTCTACCAACCCCTGGGTTTGAAGAGGTGTTTTATTAAGTGATGTTGGCATGCTTGGCTTTAATTAGTTCCTTCACAATGTGCCAGTTTTATAGGCTTGATCTCACAAATATGAACTTTGAACTGCAGTGTGTCGTATGTGAATGAGAAAGATTTCAATTGAGTGAAGCCAGGGGTGAAATGCCACAGTGCATAGACAGCTACAAGAGATCTATGGCTGGGCTCCGTTCTCAGCTCAGGCCTCGTTCTCTGTTGTGTGACCTCCCAAGTGACCGCAGGCAGAATTCTAGGGAGTTCAGCAAGAAGCAAGCCCAGCTATCTCTACCCCAAGGCGCAAGGGGGTAGTTGTGAGCTCTGACTGCAGAGTCAGAGTGACGGGGTGCTGGCCCAGCCCTCTTGGCTTATTAGCTGTCTTAGGGCATTCATCTTAGCTTTTCTGAGCCTCAGCTTCCTCACTTCTTAAAATTCAGGTTATAACGACGGAATCGTTCTCTGAAAGCTGCTGTGAAGATTCGAACGTGGTGCCTGGCACCACCTTGAGTGCTCCATAAATTAAAGGTGCAGCTATTTTGTTTATTTGTTGTTTGCAGGGAGCTGGGAACAGGGGGAACAGCTGCAGGCAGATGAAGCCTGGAGGACTCTGGGATCTGGGGGCCACAGAGAGCTAAGTCTGGATACACACTGGATGGAAATAGATTTATTCCAGAGAAATATTTGAGTGCAGTATTGGCTTGTCTTGAACTCAGTCCAAAGAAGTTACTGCCAAATGGACCTCATAATGAGGCTGGGTTTTTGGTGTGTGTTTTTAAAAAATCAATAATACAGAGGAGGAGGGCTGGAGCACCAGGTCCTTGCGGAAGGGGAGGGTTTACTGTCACCAAGAAACAGTTCACCTCGCACAGACTCAAAGAATCTCACTGGAGCTTGGCCAGGGTGGCTGCAGCCCAGAGCTTTGAAGTCAACTGTTCTTAGGTTTCTCCTTTTTCTCTTTTCTTCTTCTTCTTTTTCTTTCTTTCTTTTTTTTTTTTTCCTCACTTCTTTTGTTGTCGTTCCTGTATACACATGTGTTGTTGTTTTGTTTTTTGTTTTCATGGTGTATTTCCCTTTGATTTCCCTTCATTTTGAAGTCAATTTCCCTTTGAAAATTCCATGTGTCTGGGTTGTGTGATGGGGAACACGGAAAGGGATTTGGGCTTTGTCTGTGTTGGATCCAAGAAAGAGAGGTCCCTTGGGCTTGAGAGTGCTGAAAGCCACTCAGGAGCCCATCTCCAAAGATGGAAACTGTCAACCTCCACCGGAGCCTTCCCCAAGGCCTTCATCTGCCAAACCCAGGAGGCCTCTATATCCTTCTAAAGTACAGGTGATTCTGTGGGATCAAGGACATGGAAGTACCATGGGGCAGCTCAGTGCAGGGCAGAGGAGCCCTGGCTTGGGAGTCAGGAGCCGCTGGCATTTAACCTCCCATCCTTTCTACTGAAAAGTCCCTGCAGCACTAACAGTTTGTTGTCTTAACCTAAGCCAAGCAAGTGCTTTAGATGGTTTAAATCCAAGCCACTAAACTGACCTGCGAAGGAAACAGATAAGCAACAGGAGATCAGGTGGAAGCCCAAGGAACTCATCTTTGCACCCAAAGTAAAATGAGGAGTCAGGTGTCCCACATCCGTCCCTTCTGATCCACCTCTTTTACACAACCTGCCAGGCCAAGCCTGGGCAGACAGTGGGGATGAGATGGAAAGGAAGAGCTAATGTGAAAGTCTCTGTAAAGGAAGAACCCAAAATGCCTGGAAACCAGTCAGGCTAATTCTCACTAAAGTGATAGTGACTTTGTAGATATTTCCTTCCAGAAGTACTTTATTTAGAAGGAAAACACTAAGAAAGAGAAAGAGATCATAACAGAAAGTCAATGCCTAGCCTAAAGGCAATACTTTCCAGTCCCAAGCACTACTCCTTCAAAACATGAGTTGACCATTACACAAATTTTGGAAAGCTGCCGCATACTGTCTTTCCTGGAGGTTCACCAATTAACATCAACACTTCAATAGCTGGGAGAAGACTTGGGTTAAAAAGGCCTTTTTAACTTTGTTTAAACCATTGTTTCCCAAATGCTTTCATCACAAAACCCTTTTCCATCTCTAAGTAAAAACTATTAACATCCCAAATTCTGCACCTCAGCCTAAAGTCTAAAGCAATGTATCCTTAACAGTGAGATTTTAGGTACCTTCAAAAAAACAAGGAGTATCATCCCCATCTAGGTATCCCCTCCTCTCCCAACCCCCTTCATTCCCAGGCAAGGCCACTGGATAGATTTAGAATCCAGGAAAGGCCCAGGTCAGGGATAAGAGCATATCTGGGTGCCAACCAAAAGTAATTCAGAGAGGTGCTGACTGTTCAGGCCAAGGCTAAAACCTGAAGCCCAAGGACAGCTGCTGGGCACTGGGGGACAGGAACAGGCATGGGACAAGAGCATGAGATAAGCTCAGACTGAAGTGGGTTTTATTGTACCAGTCCCATAAGTGGTCTCTCTGGCATGGGGTTATCTTAAAGACACCACACGATCTTATAGACTGGTACTTCCCCGAAGCATACCAGAAAGCCAGCCTTGTAAATAATCATGCATTTGGTTAAATGCTCACAGTCGCCAAGAATAGTATTAAGGAACTGAGACTATGGCCTGCTCTAATGTCAGCATTCATAACTAAGGGGCTATGGTACTTACTCAAAAGATAGAGAAAATTAAGATTCCAGATCACATGGGCGCTGACTCTGCTAATTAGGGTAAGAAGTGGCCGTCTGGGGTGAAATGACACAATATAGACCCATTCTCCCTATTAGATTTGCAATGGAAGATGAATTATCTAACTAGCCAGTACAGATCACATTGTGTTCCATGCAGGACTCGGGTAGCACAGACCTGTTAGGATGAGAAAATGAGTCATTGTGTGCATGCACAGTAATCACCATCACAGAGAAGTGGGTGAACAAGTTCCACAAATTTTCCGGTTATAGGGACTAACGCTTGTTGAATGCTCACCCTGTGACAAGTGCCGGGCTAAGCACTTTACCTGGATTATCTCATTTAATCCTCACAGCAGCTCCATGAAGCTCAAGAAGGTTAAGCAGCTTGGCCCAGGTCAGGGATAGAACCGGCATTCAGCTCTGCAGTCAGTTTCCAGAGCCCACACTTAACCATTGGCTCTTTCCACCTCTGCATCAGGCCCACTGAGGTTCTCCCCATCTCGTCACATTCGCTACATCCCCATGCAGCATCCTCTCCCCACAACGCGATCCCATCTGTTTTTCCTGACAGTTAGATCTCTAAACCAGCACTTACCTAATAGGCTACTGGTAGGCTGAGATAGGATGCTCCCCTACCAATCTGAGGGGCAGGAGTGTAGGATCTAGGGTGGCCACATCTTGGGCTGGTAGTCCTGGGTGCCAACCATGAAGCTACTGCCTCCCAGCTCCAAACCTACCCTCTGTACTTGGATCTGTGATGCTGGGGCTGGGGGGCTTCAGATACATTTCTCCTTTTACAGATGACTCCCCACATAGTCCTCAAGTGAGGCACTGAAGGGAGACTGGGAGGCAGGAGGTGGCAGAGAAGACTTGCTCCTTCCCACATGCTGGCTGTTCCTGGCAGTGGTAATCTGGCATTGGCTCTTTAGCCCCACAGCAGCAGTGGATTCCAGTTTACAACTTTTCCCTACCGTCCCAGAACCAGCCTTGTTATGTCCCTCGGAGATACCAGCAGCATCCAGGCAGTGCCCCTCCCCAGAAGCAGGTTCCCGGGTCCCTGCGCTCCATCCTCCAAGCTCCTAAGGTACCAGTGGTCCCCGAGCAGCAACCCCTGCTCAGAGGACTGGTCCTAGCTTCCTGGGACCCTTGTCCAAGCTCCAAGGTCTGATAATCCAAACTTCTCTCCTCTTTTCCCCAGCCTCAAGGAGGCAGCTGCAATTCTTCCATTTGGATTACGTCTGTCTTCTGTACTTTCTCAGTCCTAATGCTTGTTCAACCAATGCCCCATATTCAGCTCTGTCTGTTACTATAACTAGAGTGGTTTCTGATGTCCTGAACTGGACTCTGATTAACGTATCTGGTCATCTCAGTGTGCCATAAAAACGTCATTTTCTATGTGTGTCATGACAGTGAAAAGGTTTCGGAATCTCCATCCCCTCCATGACAACCTGGGCCCTAGAAAAGCGGCCATTAAATGATATAGACAGGGTTTATTCTCCAATATACATGCCCAAGAAAATAATTTCAAAGTTAGAGTCGAAAGGGTGCTAGTGAGCATTTAATTGTTCTGGACACATGCCTAATGCCTAAGTCCTCCTGGAACTGGACACACAGATCAGCCTTGATTGTCACTTACACTGAAACCACAGGCATCTCTGAGTAGCAGGGGGCATCTTCTCTTCCGTGCTCCAAAGTTAAGCTATTATGACACAGGAAGGCTTAAATTCAGACTTCTTTAAATATTAAAAGCAGAAGTCTGAGATTGCAGCCCCATATTCAGCTTATCTTTTTTTCTGTTAATCAATCACCCAGTATTTATTGAGCACCAGTAGATGCCCGTCCCAGAAAGAGATGCACTTGCAAATGAGCGTGGAAGGCACCCGCTAGATAAGCATTCATTTCCCTTTACAGCCCTTCTGGGCTTTCAGTCACTGCTCAATAGGCACTTTTCATAACTCCCCATTGTTGTCAGGCTATTTTTATCCTTCCCGTACGAATCAGAGTATGACTTACTGTCCCACTGTTAAAATCCTTATTCTGGCAAAACCATTTTTATTTATTTGTTTGGTATCTTTCAAAAAAATTTTGTGGCTTGAACCCTCATCTCAAAATAAAATTTAAATAATCTCATCATTAAATACCTTATGCTGAATGGACAAAAGTAAATGACATCAATATGTGGACAATTTATAAAAACAGCAACTTAAAAGGCCAGGTCAGCCACATCCCCATTATCCAGATGTTCCTTAGAAGGGAGGCACTGAGCCACTCTTCACACCAGGCTGTGGCCAGAATTGGCCTGTTCTGTGCAGTAACTTGGAGACCAGCATTCCGGATGAGCTGATTCAAAATTAATTATTTAGGGCAAAACGCATCCTAAGTAATGGCAACTTAGTAATAATAGTAATAATACTTAGTAATTATTCAGTACAGCTCAAAATTCCCTGTTCATATGAACTCACTGTTAAGAGCTAAATTGTTTCCCATCCCCTGCGACCAAATTCATATGTGAAAACCCTCACCGCCAGTTCCTCAGAATGTGGCTGCATTTGGAGATAGGGTCTTCAAAGAGGTAATTAAGTTAAAATGAGGCTGTTAGGGAGTGCCCTAATGCAATCTGACTGATGTCCTTTATGAGGATAGTGGGAAAGGGAGAGGAAATAGAGGATAAGGAGGAGAAAGGGGAAAGGGGAGGGAAAGAGAGAGGGGGAGGGCAGGAGAGGGAGAGGAAGAGATCAGACAGGGGCACACACACAGAAGCACTATGTGAAGATACCAGATCATCAGAAGACAGCCATCTGCAAGCCCAGGAGAAAGGTCTTAGAAGGAAGCAGCCACATCTATGCCTTAATCTTGTTCTTGACTCTAAAACTGTGAGCTGTTGTGTAAGCTACTCAGTGTTTCCTATGACTAAGTGGTATTTCGTTTGCTATGGCAGTACTAACAAACTAATATATATATATATATATATATATATATATATTTTTTTTTTGATACAGAGTCTCACTCTGTCTCCCGTACTAGAGTGCAGTGGCGCGATCTCGGCTCACTGTAACTCCTCCTCCCAGGTTCAAGCGATTCTCCTGCCTTCCTGCCTCAGCCTCCAGAGTAGCTGGTACTACAGGTGTGCACCACCATCCCCAGCTAATTTTTTGTATTGTTAGTAGAGTCAGGGTTTTATCATGTTGGCCAGGCTGGTCTCAAACTCCTGACCTCAGGTGATCTGCCCACCTCAACTCCCCAAAATGCTGGGATTACAGGCATGAGTTGCCGTGCCTGGCCACCCATGAACTTTCAGAATAGTTTCTAACATGGAAAATCTACTTACCTACAAATCTTTTCTCTGCTTTTCAGCTGGGTAAAAATGAAGCAGGAAAAGGTTGGCGAACTTTGCCAGCATCTCTCAGCTCAACCACGGATGGATGGGATTTGGTCTGACCCTCTCCCTTCTCTGCTCACCAGAGCTCTGTTCTCCAGCCTGACTGATAGGGTGGGAAAACCAGTATTAAGCACGTATTTTCAAAGAACAATCAACTCTTGATTATCCATTATTAATGTGGACCAGAGCCTGCACAGAAAATTAAAATCCACATACATTCCAAACCCCAGTATTAGCCATTAATGTCAACATGCTCAAACACTTCAGACTTCATCAACCCCTGCTGTTTTCCTTTGAGGAAAAGCCTAGCAGTGTTATGAATTTATCTATTACCTTTAACTATCCATAAAATATCATGCAGTTGGGAAAGCCCCAACTTCTCTTTGATAGGATGTTCTAAAGTGTATTCTTAGGGGAGAAATGGAACTTTTATATCCTTGACTTATTTTTAAATTGCAAATGTTAATTTAACATTTTGTAAGATGGCATGCAAAATAGTTGGTGTAATCTTTCATAATCCTGTGTTTTAAAGAGAGGAATAATGTATTTTCCCAGGTAAACCAACTAGAACCCACTAAAAAATTATCTCAGAATCATAATGCTAGAAGACCTCTAATGAATCATTTAGTTGTTTTCTTCCTTTCTTTCTTTCCTTTTTTCTCTTTCTTTCTTTCTTTTCCTTCCTTCCTTCCTTTCTTTATCTTTCTCTCTTTTTTTTCTTTTTTCCTTTTTTAGCAACAGATCTCTCTTTTCAAAATTAATCTTTTGTGGAAGTTTGATATAGAAGAGATTTGAGTTTCTCTGATTGAAGTAGGCATGAACTGCCCATTCAGCCTCCTCATTGTCCCTTGAATTTCCTGAGATCTTAGGGCTGTAAAAAAACAAAAACAAAAACAAAACAAAAAACAAACAAACAAACAAAAAAACAGAACAAAACTCACAGACCTATTTCAATTCATTTTACAGATTTGGAAACCAAGGCCCAAATGGGAAACATTATCATGGCCAAGGCTGAGCATTTTATAATGGCATAGCCAGGTGTGGAGCCCAAATCTCCTGATTTGTGGCCCATAAACTTTGCCTGCATCACACTGTTGGTCACATTGACTTTGTTTTGTGTGACAAGTTGGGTCCCAGAACAGCCTTAATGCTTAACCAGTTCTGCAGCTTTCACCACCAGGAGCAGGCTTGTGTGCTGAGACACATCAGCATCAGTACATTAAGCAGATCCCTTCAATGCCCAGAATTCTTAGGCAGATTTCCAGATATCAGATGAACAACCTTGGGGTAAAGGTTATTTGCCTTGAAAAAATATCCATATATTCAGATCTAGTGGTTCTCCAACTTTAGTATCCCCTTTATGATTACTGGGGGGATTTGATAAAAATACAAATGCCAGAAGTTCTGTTTCAGTAGGTCTAGGGCATAACCAAGGAATCTGTGTTTTAATAATGATCCCAGGTGGATCTGATGAAGTGGTCCCCAGACCGCACTTTGAGACACACAGCTTTAATTGTTCTTTGTCATTAAAACCTTCCCCTGGAAGAACTAAAGTTGGCTCAGACTTCAGGAACTGCATGCTTTTAAACAAGCTTTCAATCTGACAAGAGTTTTAGCCACCACCCCCACCCCCCCACCCCCAGATTCAGAGCATTATCCTCCAGATGGTGTCTTACTCTCACAGTGGCATCCTGCTAAATTCCACAGCGACTGGATGATCATCTCAGGTGGTCACACTGGGAGAAGCAACAGGAACTGATGTAAGGAACCAAACTTTGTTTTCATGCAAATGGTTTCCATGGAAAATTAAACAAGCAATAGAGACATACAAAAAGGTATTGTGTATATCAGTAACCAGAAAAAGTCTCTCATAGGATAGCTCATCTAAATTTGAAAGTACTATCAGCTTTGGAAGGTCTTGAGTTCAAATAGTAGAGGGGTAAGTCTAAGGAGCTGGGAAGCCCAGCAAAGGTTAAGATTTCAGGGCAAATATCAAATCTTGCACTGAGAAATCCCTGTGTCAGGCTGTGCCAAAACCAGATGTTTTTACTAGTAATTAGTATTATGATAATTCATTTAACTAGGAATAAAATAAGGCATGATTGTTTACTGCTGCCTGTTTCCCCAGACAGGCAAAGAAATGAGAAGAAAAGTCTCAGAGGTTTTACTCTTGGCTAAACGGAATGATTTTCTCAATTAACCAGGAATGAACACAGCAACAAAATAATTTGCCCTTACATTATAGAAGAGTTGTAAATAGACTGTTAAACACTTCCTTACATGTGGAAGTCAAGGTGGAAGATAGACTGCCAAGGAATTGAAAACATCTTGAGTTTGGTTTCCATCTGAAAAGACACAGTCCTTAGAAACCTACTCACGTTGTCAGCCATGGCATGAGACTTCCAAAAGCTATTCTTGGTTTCTCTTCTCTGTACTGAACCCTTTCCAAGGCCAAGAATTTGTGGGTTGAATTGTGGTAAGATGAAAGATGCTTCTGAGAGCTTAGGAGAAAAGTGTACAGGAGAGCAGAGAATGCATATCTGAGAGGAGGCCGACAGCATGGCTGGGCTTTTATATGAATCCTTAATATAAACTAAGAATCGATTGTGGGCAATGAACAGTGATCATGGCAGAGCACACCCCAGCAAGGGAGTTACTCTACTGTGACTGTGTCAGGCTGATGAATCCTGGGGGAACAGGACGGGGAGTGGCGGGGCACAGGGGCATGTGGCACCCTCACACGCACACCCCAGAAGAAAAATTACTTGTAACTGTCAAATTTACACAAAGCCAGCCAGACATTCTACAACATAAACCACTTCGTAAAGCACAAGGTACAGCCACATTTCTTCACTAGTAGGACAGAAACCGCATTTTGTCCCCTTAAAGATAATTTTTAAAAAGAGAAACTATGAGCACTTTTGCCCAAATAAAATCTCTTTTTATCCTTATAAATAAAAATACTCTTTTTCTGTCGGTAGCTGCATCTCTTTGACACCCTCCTGCATTCTCTGCTACCACTACCTTTTCCTTTACCTCACTCAGGATTTCTCCAAGAGGTTGAACAGGAGACATTAGTGTCTCTGGGTTATGAGATGTGACTATGTTACAACATGCGGTGACGTTTGTGTTCAGGACCAAGGACAGTGACCCCCGTGCACGCTTAGCCACCTCTCCCAGCCCCCTTTCTCTGCCCACTCCCTAACATTTTAGCCACATCACATCTATGAGCAGAGGAGTGCGGACCATATTGTTCAAATTAGACACCAAAATAGAGCTTAATTACACTATAAGAAACAGTGCTTTTTCCACCAATGTCCACTTTTTACCGCTCAATAAATACATATTGAGGAATGGGACTTGTAAAACTCAGTGTTTCTTCCCTACTTCCTTGGGTAAGTCTCCCAAGTGGCCTTAGACCTGAAGATGGCAATTGCAGATTTGGGAAAACAGATGGCTGTCCCTTGTCCGAGCCTTACAGCCACAATAAAACTTACAAGCTCTCCTTGGTTCTCCCATGTGTGGGCTGGCTCCCCACCACCTTAGTGTGTCTGTGAGATCATCATGACCTTTGAAAGAAGCTCAGTCTGAGGCATAAGAACCAGGCAAACAACCCTTCTGTCCACTTCTGGGCCCACCAGTGTCTTGAAACTAGATATTCAACTTTCAAAAAGCCATAAGTAGTAGAAAACTTGCTTCTTTTTGCACCTTCTGGATTAAGGTCAGAGCACACACATCTCCTGGAATAATGTGCTTTTGCAAGATAGAACAGAAGGTACAGAGGATATAAATACCTCACAATTCTGTTAAATACCTTTATTTATAGAAATGAAAGTTAGGAACCAGGATTATTGCTGCAATATGAAGAAAGTAGAAACTAATTAAAAATGAACATTTTAGCATGCTATCAAAGGGCTAGGGCTCTTTTTGAAGGTGTCCTTTGCAAAGAGAAAGAGGTTACAGCATGGAGAGATTATTTATTATTTTTCTGATTTTCTTTCTCTCTCTCTCTCTCTGTCTCTGTCTCTCTTTCTCTTGCATACACACATACACACACACACACACACAACCATATAGCTCAGTATATTTAGAATACTGACGTCAAAGAGAAAGATAAAGGGATAGCAGGTCCTAGCTAACCCCAGATTCTTACGTGCATTGTCTCCATTTTAAAAGTGAGATGAAAGATGGAGAATTTCAAGTAAGTCTAAAACCTGCATCAAACCTAACAAGGTATCCAGGTGCCAAGGGTCATGTTCTAGGTCTTGACAGGGTGAGACAAAGCCAAACAGCAAGTAGTCACTGCACAGTAGCATTGCTCATTTGGAGACACTAAAGAGAGGAAGAGGCACTAACAGCAGCCCAGCAACCTGACCCAGGGGCTTCCCCCACTGGCTGGGTATAGACTTCCATGGTAACCTGCCCAGGGTTACCATTTGCTTCTTGGACAGCATCACAGTGAAGAGCTCTGCAATCCTGGCACTGTGTTCTTTCAACCAACAGTCACAGAGCTTTTATTATACACAAGGACATCTGCACAGCACCCAGGTTACAGCAATAAATCAGAACGCAGCTACCTAGGAAAGGAGTCAGACAGGAGCAACTACATGCCACTATCTTTTTTATTTTTTTAATAGAGAAAACATAAACTTGAATAGCAAAACTAAAACCATTTTTTACAAACAAAACTCATATCATGGCCAGGTACGGTGGCTCACGCCTGTAATCCCAGCACTTTGGGAGGCCGAGGTGGGTGGATCACCTGAGGTCAGGAGTTCGAGACCAGCCTGGCCAACATGGCAAAACCCTGTCTCTACTAAAAATACAAAAATTATCCAGGAGTGGTGGTGCATGCCTGTAATCCCAGCTACTTGGGAGGCTGAGGCAGGAGAATTGCCGGAACCTGGGAGGCGGAAGTTGCAGTGAGCTGAGATTGTGCCATTGCACTCCAGCCTGGGCAACAGAGCAAGACCTTGACTCAGAAAAAAAAAAACAAAAAAACCTCATATCATGTGGTGATGTTAATCACTGAAAGTAAAATATGACCCATTATTTTTTGCCATGGAAAAATTGTCCTCTGTGACACCTGCAGGCTCTGAAATAGTTTACTCTTTTGGGCTGGGAAACATTGGCCTTCATTATACTCCTAAACAGAAAACATCTCTCCTATTTTTCTTATTCCCTCCCCCAAATGGTTAACAAACCCCAAAGCTCTCTCTCAGACTTTGGTTCTCCTCCCTGAAAGGATTACCCTCCAGCAAAACAAGACACTGCACAGGCTGCTTGCGGGGAGCTTGTCAGTTCTTTGCTTTTCCCAAGACTTATTAATTTGGGCAGGACCTTAGGAAAAGGAAGAAGGGAGTGGGGCCAAGAATTAATCTACTCTGAGCTGTGGTGGGTCTAGAAAGGGGCCCTAGCACTTGTTCATTTAAACTCCTGCTATTTTCGCCTCTCAGGGACTCTGCCTCCTCTTGCCAAATTAACCATGCTAAACAGAGTTGGATTTCTAGCAATACAATGCTCGCATCTAGGGTATCTTTCTGCAAGGTAAGCAATCTTGCCGTTGATTCCCCCAGGCACTTGGTGCATAATGTTAGCTGGATTTCAATATCATTGTGAAACTCTGTGGTCTTTTGGAAATGCTTCTGTAGGTATCCCTGCCTAATGGATGTTGGTTACCCTCACAGAGGAAGCCAACTTTCTCCCCTAGGATTTGTGCAGAGTAATTTCCCTCAAGCTATTATTACCTTAGGAACCGGTCTCCTAGGGATGAGCTGAATCAAAGCTCAGTCATACTTAACTTTCCCTTCCAAAGGAAGATGCCCCCTTTAGGTTGCTGAGGCCTGATTCACATGTTTATTTAGGGAGGAAGCCTCTGTTTCAGGGGCCAGTCGTTTTCTCTTGGAGAGGCAAAGCTAATTTCAGCCACCTGAGTGTTATAAACAAACACACACTACGTGAAGGTAAAAATGCAGGTCAGGAGGAGCCCTCACACCTACTAACATAACTCACTGATGCTGTTAAAGGGAGAATCGCAGAGGAGCAGAAGTGGTCTTCCTCTCAGACACAGCCCCATTCTGACCATTCACAAAACCCACTGTCCCAGGGCCCCAGCACTCCTGTGTGCCTTCACCTTTGCTCTCTGACCTCCAAGGCCCTCCCTCTATCAGCAATCTCCCTTCCCATGGAAACAGGGATAAATCTCCATTTTGGGAGAAATGATTTTCAGCCAGACCAGCGAAGCCCTCCAAGGCTCTCAGTTGGGTGGAAGCTCCTCCGAGTCCCAGAGGGGATTAGATAAGGATCTGGGGAGAAATTTAAATCCTGGATGGCAGCTGCAGGGGCTGAAATGAACCAGCCTATTACCCAGCACCTCTCTGACGGTGAGGGTTAATTTATCACATGGAATCCAATCACTTCTTATAAAAACCAGTGCAGGTTTCATTTAGTTTGATGAGGTATATTGCAAGATTTCAGAAAATCAATTTTACTGAGAGCCCTATTAAGCCCCAGGGAATATAACACTACATGTACCTCACATAAGTTTTTGTTATTACCCAGCGCATCACTGGGGAAATTATATACTTAGCCCAATGAAGGGTAATGACTGCCTTCATTGTCTTGGGCAGCTCCCACCCTGCTTACCTTGGTGAAATAGCAAATAAAAATGGTAGGGCTCCAAATTGGTACTTTGAGTCAGAGGCATGATAAGAGTGAGCAAAAGCAACTTAATTTTCCAAACATCTGAACTGCTTACAGTATGGGATATGACTAGCCCATGCTATAAAATAGCAGGCATTATGGATACCTCTTATTCTGACCAAAGCCCTATTCTGATCAAGCCCCTTAGCTTGAGTTCTCAGAGTAGCAGTTGCAAAGGAAGTTACAGTGGACACAAATTGCTTTAAACTGATCTGCCTGTTTAATATTTCCAGAGAGTTATATTTCTTAGTAAGAAACTGTTCCACTGTGGCTAAGGAACATTCCTATCTATGCTCATCTGGTCTCTTGGATACTTTTGTATGCAAAGCAATAAACCAGGCTCACTTTTATGGGGTCCCCAACTTGAAGCTAGTGTCAGGGAGTGAATCCCCAAGCCAACCTTTGCAATAGCTTCCTTCTCCAAAGGTCAGTTCAAATTGATAGCAGAGCATGTGGAGTGTGTGTGGTAGGTGGGGGAATGGTATGGTACACCAGTCCTACTGGATCTCACAAATATCAGAGCTTCTCTTATTTATCTGTGGTCTAGGTCTATGCTGTCCAATATGGCAACAATTATCCACATGTAGCCATTTAGATTTAGATTACTTAAAATCATGTAAAATTTAAAATTCAGTTCTTCAGGTGCGCTAATCACATTTGCAGTGCTTAGTAGCCACATGTGGTGAGTGGCTACTGCATTGGACAGCACAGATATAGAACATTCCCACTATTGCACACTGTTCTGTTGAATGTTGCTGGGTGGCCATGCAAGTAGCCATTCAGCTCTAGGGACTTGGTGGTGATTACAGAGGCCTGAGAGTTCAGTTCAGGCTGAAGTCATTTCCCATCAACTCCCAAGTGTCCTCATTTTTCAGATATTCTTTCGCCAGTGTGCACTGAGGCCAAACATAATCTCTTTACAGTCTTTAGATGATAGAGAAACTCTCTTCCATCCTATCAGAACCAGCCCCAAAGACAATTTGGAAATGGTTTTGGGAATTTAAAAATGTATGCTATAGGACAAAGCAAGTATTTGGGAAACGGGGGGAAAAAAGTTTTTATCAGGCTGAATGATGCCCTGTACCAAGAACAAATTCCCCCATTGTGATGTGTGGAACTGTCTATCCCTCACCCCAAATTCACATGTTGAAGACCTACCCTCCAATACCTTAGAATGGGACTGTATTTGGAGATAGGATCTCTAAAGAGGTAATTAAAGTAAATTGGAGCCATTATGGTGGCCCCTAATCTAACATGACTAGTACCTTTATAAGAGGAGAAGATTAGGCTGGTGGCTCACGCCTGTAATCCAAGCACTTTGGAAGACCAAGGCAGGTGGATCACAAGGTCAGGAGATCAAGACCATCCTGGCTAACATGGTGAAATCCCGTGTCTACTAAAAATACAAAAAAAATTAGCCAGGCGTGGTGACGGGCACCTGTAGTCCCAGCTACTTGGGAGACTGAGGCAGGAGAATGGCGTGAACATGGGAGGCAGAGCTTGCAGTGAGCTGAGATTGCGCCACTGCACTCCAGCCTGGGTGACAGAGCAAGACTCCGTCTCAAAGAAGAAGAAGAAGAAGAAGAGGAAGAAGAAGAAGAAGAAGAAGAAGAAGAAGAAGAAGAAGAAGAAGAAGAAGCAGCAGCGGAAGAAGAGATTAGGATACAGATATATACAGGGAAAAGACCATGTGAAGACACAGGGACATGACAGCTGATATGGTTTGGCTGTGTCCTCACCCAGATCTCACCTTGAATTGTAATAATCCCCACATGGCAAGGGCAAGCCAGATGGAGATAATTGAATCATGGGGACCGTTTCCCCCATACTGTTCTCTTGGTAGTGAATACATCTCATGAGATCTGATGGCTTTCTAAATAGGAGTTCACCTGCATGAGCTATCTTGCCTGCTGCCATGTATGATGTGACTTTGCTCCTCATTTGCCTTCCGCCATGACTGTATGGTCTCCCAGTCATGTGGAACTGTGAGTCCATTAAACCTCTTTCCTTTATAAATTACCCAGTCTTGGGTGGGTCCTTATTAGCAGCATGAGAACGGACTAATATGACAGCCTTCTATAAGCCAAGGAGAGGCCTTAGAAGAAACCAACCTTGCTGACACTCAGACCTTGGACAGCTATTTGCCAGAACTATGAGAAAAAAAAAATTCTGTGGTTCAAGTCACCCAGCCTGTGGCACTTCATTATGGCAGCCCCAACAAACAGAGACCCAGTATGCAGATTCTCCGCACAGCAAACCAGAGACCTCTGCAACACAGCCTGTCAAGATTTTTCAAATCAAGCTGGAGATTTTTTGAGTTTACATTGCCATCATCTCAATTTTTAACCTCAAGCATAACAAAGCAGCTGTTTGCACAGAGGATTATTGTTCTGTGCCTTCGCCTGCAGGGAAATTCAGGCTTTGATGCCGCTTATAGAGCCAATGGAGCAACTGGAACATCAGGACACAACAAACAAATTACCCATGAGAAAGGGCAGAACGTTTTAAAACAGTGTTTAAAAAATCATGTTGCCTCCATTGATGTTAGGCTGTGACATCCCTTACCAATTTTTATATGTCAACTCTAAATTAGATCAGTTCGTTTATTTATACACATTGAGTAGAGTCATACACATGTATGATATATGGATTTAGCAGCTGTTCACATAGTTGCTTCTCTTCAAGGTGTTTAACAAAAATTAACTAACGCTACATGCAACCTCCCATATGTTCACTGTAACATGCAACAACCCGCAGAGGATGTGATGCAAACTTTAAAACAAAGTGAAGCTCTAATTCGATTATTTTCTGTTTGATGGGATTCCTGGGGGAATTAACTACCAAATGGAGATTCAAATATCTAGTTAAGAGAAAGGGTTAATATTATTCAGTTAGTTATCTTGATATCTTAGCTTTTATCTGTAATAGATATTCTAACCTTTATCTTTTTTCCTATTTTTCCTGGAGGCATTGCAATATTGCATTAAAAAACAAAACAAAACAAAACAAAACAAAAAAAAACCTTTCTGCCATATTGAGCAAAAGCAGAATGATTAGAGTAACAACTGGAAACAAAACATGAGGACGGCATTTTAGGATTACAAAATGCTTTTCTGACAAATTTTCATTTCATGTTTACCACATTTTTTACAGATTAGGTTATAATTCCTGTTTTATAGATGGGGAAACTAAGTATCAGAAAGGTAAAGTGGGCCGGGCACAATGGCTCACTCGGGTAATCCTAGCACTTTGGGAGGCTGAGGCGGGTGGATCACTTGAGGTCAAGAGTTTGGGACCAGCCTGGCCAACATGGTAAAACCCTGTCTCTACTAAAAATACAAAAATTAACCAGGCGTGATGGTGTGTGCCTATAATTCCAACTACTTGGGAGGCTGAGGCAGGAGGATCACTTGAACCTGGGAGGCAGAGGTTGCAGTGAACTGAGATAGTGCCACTGCATTCCAGCCTGGGTGACAGAATAAGACATTGTCTCGAAAGAAAGAAAGGAAGAAAGAAAGAAAGGGAAGGGAAGGGAAGGGAAGGGAAGGGAAGGGAAGGGAAGGGAAGGGAAGGGAAGAAGAGAAAAAAGTAAAGTGATTTTCCAAAACTTTCACAGTCAGCCAAGAGAGAGCCAAGCAAAAATTTAAACCTGAGCTTTCAACAGTCTTTCCCAATGTCTCCAAATGCCCTACTCCTTCCACCAAGGATGTATCACAAGCTATAGCCAACTCCTCACAAAAGAATGTTAAAAGATGCTTCTCTGTAAAGCTGCCCTCCTGCCCTTCTCTTCATTGGTGCTATTGATAGCGGTGCTTCTCCTGCCTGAGACAAGCCTGCAAAGGTGGACGGATGTCCCCACCAGGACACGCAGGGTGAGACTGCAATGGCAACCTGCAGAGTCCAGGCCTTGCCCACTATGAAAATGGTCCCCAAGTGTGCTTCCACCTCATCTGGTCATTGACTTTCTTATGCATGAGGTGGGGCCAGGGCTCAGGACTTACAGTGAGGAGGGGGCTGCCAGAACCCAGAGGTAAGAACAAAAAGGCAAAGGTGGGAACAGCTGAGATGAACTTCCTTCTCTGCATCCCCTGCCATCCTTTCCCCGGCCTAGGCCATCTGGAGTTCGCAATTATGTGTCTTGCCCAAAGCTCACCTACCCTACACAGGAATGTTCTAGAGCAGAATCCATGATGTGGTGAGGAACTGCCATGCCCTCAACCGCCTTTTAAGGAACATTTTCCTAAAGCACAGCATTCTCTGTCTCCAGCTTTGGATTAACACTTTTATTTAGGGGACCATTCATGCTACCTGGGCCACAACTGATGGTACCCAGGATGAGTGCCCAACCAATGCAAGCTGCTCGCCAAGGGGACCAACCACCTCTGAGGTGGCTTGGCACCAACTCACCCCACTAGAGGTGCTCTATATTGCAGAGTGACAAGCTGACCCTATCGGATGTCTCTCCTGGCACATACGAACATGTGTATGGGCTCAGGCAAATGACTCGGGTTCTCCATTCACCAGTCCTGACTGTGCTGAGACCCAGAGTGTCTGTGGCTAATGAAGAAAGATGCCCTGATGCTGCCCCTTTCCCTTGTGTCCTAGAAGTAAGGCCTATCACCAAAGGAAGTCTGGGTCAGTCTTTCCCTAGCAATCTTAAATAACCCAACAGCACAAGAATGATTCTGGTCACTTAGAGGGAAGTCCCAGGAGCCTGAAGAGAAAAGTGAGACACACAAGAATAACATCACCAGCTCACGTGAGGGACCGAGGTCCCAGTTAAACTCTTCTTTCCACATTTTATTTATTTATTTATTTAGAGATAGAGTCTAGCTCTGTCACCCAGGCTGGAGGGCAGTGGCGTGATCTCAGCTTACTGCGACCTCCGCCACCCGGGCTCAAGCAATTCTCTCTGCCTCAGGCTGCTG
Source organism: Piliocolobus tephrosceles (assembly GCF_002776525.5). NCBI lineage: Eukaryota > Metazoa > Chordata > Mammalia > Primates > Cercopithecidae > Piliocolobus > Piliocolobus tephrosceles. The sequence continues at coordinate 37,667,686 of NC_045436.1, read as the reverse complement.
AGTAACCGGGATTACGGGTGCCTGCCACCACCCCCGGCTAATATTTTTTGTGTTTTTAGTAGAGAAGGGGGTTTCTCCATGTTGGCCAGGCTGGTCTCGAACTCCTGACCTCAGGTGACCCACCTGCCTCAGCCTCCCAAAGTGCTGGGATTATAAAGTGTAAGCCGCCATGCCCAGCCCTTTCGACCTTTTATATTCTGCTTCCTGCATCATTGGGCTAAGAAAAAAGGTACTGAATATTCTCCGCAAAAGACTCTTGTAGGTCTGAGTCAGCCTTTCCTTAGCAATCTTACATAACCCAATGGATCGAGTATGAATCCAGTCACTTAGAGGAAAGTCCCAGGAGCCCAAAGAGAAAAATGAGACACACAAGAATAACATCACCAGCTCACATGAGGGACCCGGGTCCCAGAAACCCACTGTTAAACTACTCTTTCCACTTTTTTTTTTTTTTTTTTTTTTGAGAGAGTTTTCGCTCTTGTTGCCCAGGCTGAAGTGCAATGGCACGGCTCACTGCAACTTCTGCCTCCTGGGTTCAAGTGATTCTCCTGCCTCAGCCTCCCGGGTAGCTGGAATTACAGGCATGCGCCACCACACCCGGCTAATTTTGTATTTTTAGTAGAGATGGGGGTTTCACCATGTAGGTCAGGCTGGTCTCGAACTCCTGGCCTCAGGTGAGCCGCCCACCTTGGCCTCCCAAAGTACTGGGATTACAGGCACGAGCCACCGCGCCTGGCCTCCACATTTTATATACTGCTTCCTGCATCATTGGGCTAAGAAAAAAGGTACTAAATATTCTCCCCAAAAGACTCTTGTAGAAAGTAGCTGAAAACTGTCAGAACAGATAAAGCGGAGATTATTGCTTTCTTTAAGGTCTGTTGCCTGATTTCCCTTAGGGCCCCTACTGTGGACGGTGGGGATCTGCCTAGAAGTCAGGCATGTGTTAATTTGCATGATTGTGTTAACTAACCGTCAGCCACTCCATCCCAGCTGCAGTATAACCTAAATTAATTCACCAGGAGCAGGTGGTTTAATTTGTACATTATTCACATTTGCTAATAAACAAGCAATTTGGGTTTTAGTTAGAATTTTTTCTCAGGGACAGAGCCAAGGGTGTTTGCTCAGCATTTCGCCAAGGGAAATTCAACCCAGATACAACCCACACCCCCTTCAGGCTTTTCATGCTGAGAGAATCTGGTTAGAATTCATCTCAAGCTCCTCCACACTTTTGTCCCCCAGGATCAGTCCTGACCATAAAGGGTAAATGCACACTGCAGGGTTCAGGTTCACCTTTGCTACCAGCAGGGCCTGGTGGTGCCTTCCATGTAAGTCACTGGGCTTCTGCTATGCTGAGACCCAGAGTCCTGGAGTCCCAGTTTTTAAATGGATTTCTGCCTGTGTCTAATTTTTCTTAGATTCTTACTATCTGCCTGCTCAGTTTATCATTTTTCGTCACAAAATAGGGTCTTCTGCTCTGGCTCTGCACACTCCTCTTTCTGAGACTGACATCCCATCTGAACTTAGTCTAAGAGCTGAGATCTGGCTTCCAGATGATCAGTTTCCCTGAAAACAAACTTGTGCCTGTCCAGTATGGGTCCCCACCACTGCATTTTGTTCACCTATTGAGTACAACAATAATAATAGCCAATGTTCATTTCTGTGTGACAGGAATTTTGCAAAATTACTGTTCATCTTCACACAATTGGAGAATTGAGAAAACAGGCTCAGAAAAGTGCCTTGTCCTAAGTCACATAGCAAGCAGTATGGAGCTGGAATTTGAGCACGGGTCTGTCAGGATTCAAGTCCCACATTCAAAATCATGTTCATGTTACTCTTGCCTCCTACATCTGTTTGATCATGATCCAATACCTGCCTTTCTTTTCTTTTCTTTCTTTTTCTTTCTTTCTTTTCCTTCTTTCTTTCTCTTCTCTTTCTTTTCCTTCTTTCTTTCTCTTCTTTCTTTCTTTTCCTTCTTTCTTCTCTTTCTCTTTTTTCTTTCTTTTTTTTCCTTCTTTCTTTCTTTTCTTTCTCTTTTTTCTTTCTTTCTGTCTTCCTTCCTTTCCTTTCCTTTCTTTCCTTTCTTTTTCTTTCTTTCTTTTTTTAGCCTTTAGAGACAGGGTCTTACTCTCTGTCACCTAGGTTGGAGTACAGTGATGCAATTACGACTCACTGCAGGCTCAAACTTCTGGCTCAAGCCATCCTCCTGCCTCAACCTCCTGAGTAGCTTGGAGCACAGGTTTGCACCACCACACTCAACTAATTTGTTTTTGGTAGAGATGGGGGTCTTGCTATGTTGCCCAGGCTGGCCTCTAACTCCTGACCTCAAGCAATAATCTCGCCTTGTCTCTCAAAGCACTGAGATGACAGGCATGAGCCACTGTGCCCTGCCCAAAGTGTCTCTTCACCTCCCTTCAGGGCAGGGAGAATTGGCACAATTGGCTGGGCTAGTTTGGATGTTAAGGAACTAGGCTGGGCAGTAAGAAACTCTCAAATGTAGCAGCAACTATGTAGAACCCAAGGCTGAATGTTAAATCCGGTCAAAGAGAAAGGCCTGAGTGCCAAGGTCAGAGAAGCATGCTGATTGGTCAAAATATTTGAGAGTCATTCCTTGCCCTTGTGTGAAAAGGGTATAAAAATCCAGTGAGATCTGTGGCTGTAATCTTGGAGGTGGCACCCAAGGCGGGGTACATAAATAGCCCATGACTGCCACTGAGGAGTTGTCTGAGCCAGTGACGGAAAGGATAGCATCCTGCTTCCAGGTGATTGTCACATCCATTCAAATGAATTATCATCAAAGGTGTCGGCTGAAGCACTTAAGGGGACAATTCTTCAAATGTCATTTAGTTCTCAGAAAAAAAGTTGTATGATTTGTTTTAGGCCCAGTTGATGATAAATGCAGTGAGGCTGTGCAGACCATGAACCCCACCTTCTCAGACCATTATCATCTACCAACAGGGACCTAAGATTGTGCATGGCCAAATCAGCTCCAGCCACTTCTCAACACACCCCTTTGCACCACCTTAGGCTGGTCCCTGAGCTGTAGCACCTTCATCTTAGGCATGTTCATAAGAAAACAGGGACCAGCTCCCCCCAGTGCAGCCACTTGAACTGCCCTTCTTTCCCAGTGCATCTTCTCTGAAAGGACTCAGGGCCTCCACTTTGTGATTCCCCCCAGCTCTGCTCCTCCCCAGCTCCTGGGGCCCCAGCAATGGACTCTTGACCTTGGGTAGAAGCCAGCAATAAGGAAGAGGAGGAAGGGAACGTGTGGGCTGAATGTTTGTGTGCCCCACCCCGGGATAACCCTGAAGTCAGATATTGAAGCCGTAGCCCCCAGTGTGATGATGTTTGGAAATGGGCTTGGGAGATCCTTAGGTCACAAGGACAGGACCCTGCTCTGAGGGGATCAGTGCCCTTATGAGAAGAGACACCACAGAGCTAGCTGACTCTCCCTCCACCATGTGAAGACACAGTGAGAAGAAAGCCATCTGTAAGCCAAGAAGAGGGTCCTCACCAGGAACTGAATCTGCTGGCACCTTGAAGTTGGGCTTCCCAGTCCATAAAGCTGTGAAGAAATGAATTTCTGTTGTTGAAGCCACTGAGTCTATGATATTTTGGTACGGCCACCCCAGGAGACTAAGACAGAAGCAGTAGAAGTAGAGAGAACCCAGTAGTCAGCACTCGTCCACACATCCTGCCTGCTCTGGAGAAGGCATAGTTTGGCTCATCCCCGTCTTCCCAAAATACACCTTCAGGCAAGACGTGCCACTGGTACAGGCAGAGGAAGCAGCTGCCTTTATCAGGTGACTTACAGAGCTCTGAGAGGCCCACCTGCTCCATGTGCCTCTGCTGTCTTGCCCCTCCCCTGGCTCGGAATTCTCTCCATTGAACTTGCTGATAGCTGTGGAGAAAGAAAGGCCCCGGGATGGGTGACCCTCTTCCTTGTTATAGGACTTCTTATTGTGCTTCTCTTCAGCTACAAGGACTTTTCTTTGGCATAATTCAAGTCAGGAAGGAGCTGGTTGGCTGGCACCTTGACAAGGTCACCAAGGTCTTCAGATCTGAGGGTTCAGGAGCTCAATTCTGTGAATTCATTGAAGTTCTGGATGATTGGTTCAGGCTAATCAAACTCATGAGACTGGCTGGCAGCTGCTGAGCAAATTTTTTTCTAAAATGAAAAGTTTTTTTGAAAAACCGAATTACTAACTCAAGGCAAGGTCATAGAGCAGAGCGTGGGAAGATTTTTAATGGTTAGTGTCATCAAGCTATAACAATCCTCTGCCCTAATAAAGTGGCACCTACCAAAGGAGCCAGAAGACCCCTAGTGCTGGGCAAGGTACCCAGCTCCACTGGACAGGGCCAGAGAGAAATGGTAACTCTTCAATTCATTTGTTATTTTTATTTTTAATATCCCAAGAAAGCAACTACAGTCATCACTCAAGTATCAACGGGGGATTGGTTCCAGGACCCCCTGCAGACACCAAAATCCATGGATGCTCAAGTCCTGATATAAAGTAGGGTAATATTTGCATATAACCTACACACATCCTCTCATATATGTGAAATCATCTCTAGGCTACTTATAATACCTAATACAATATAAATGCTATGTAAATAGTTGCTATACTGTACTATGTAGGGAATCATGACAAGAAAAAAAGTCTGTACATGTTCAGTCCAGACAGAACCATCCATTTTTCTTTTCTGGATATTTTCAGTTCCCAGTTGATTGAATCCACAAATGTAGAGCCCATGTACTGCATTTATTTCTGCTATTAATATGATAATGTCTCCATGATTACTATTTATCTTAAACTGCACTCAGACGGCATCTTTGCAATGGATCTGGAGAGGTTCTCTAAGCTTATCTGCTGTACACTTCAAGTCATCTCTCCAGCAGATGGCTAATCTCGTCCATGGGATGTTAGGTCTTTGGGGTTTTAGCTTCTGATTGTGCCATTTTCTGTACCCTTTCCACCAGTTTGGGTTTCCATATTGAAGCAATGAAAAGATTAATGAATAAGAGAGAGATTGACACGGAAGGAAAACCTGAATGGAGGGATTCTGGTTGGGCTTGGGGATAGGTCAAATTCAACTCTTTCTCACTCCAGCTTGGAGTCAACCGGAGTCTCTCAATGGTCAGCGTTGGATCTTATTGCTGAGGGGTCCTGCAAAGGTACAGTTGGGGTGGCCACTTTCCACCTTGGCAGAAAGAAGAAACTGAAGCAGGCACATGGCGAGGCAGAAGTCAGAACCCCACAAATTTCTTACAGACTAGAAGCAACGTCCTTGGGTGCAGATGCAGGCCCTGGTAAGAGAATGAGAGTGGAGCTTCATTTGCAGGTATTTCTGTTCTGGCTCCAGGTCCCATGAGGCCCGGCTATGCTTCTGCTCACAGAGACTGCGAAATCACCTCTGTCCCTCCATTTAATTTCTCTCTGTCCTCAAACGAGTTTTGGTGAATTTCCTTCTCTGTCAGCAAAGGACCTTGGCCAGGACATCTTGGAATTATCTAGGCCTCCCCTGTTAGTGGATCAGGAAGGCAGCAAATTGATTAGCTGACACCTTAAATAAGCATAAGCTACAGGTAGACTTACAAGATAGTAAGGTAGCCTAAGGCCCAGGGAGAAATTGGAAGCCAGAGAGAAGGGATCTGGAGTGAGGGGGACCATGGGAGGAAGAGACAATGTGAGGTTCAGAGACAGCACTCAAGTTAAACTTTCTGTAATTCATAACACACCTGGATACCAGCTGGGGCTACAACAGGAAATGACCATCATTAAGGGAACTGAAAGCACCTTCGGTTTACCCTGAGAGCCTGACAATTCCAAAAAAGGTAGGCATTTTAGAGCCTGAATTCTCTAGACCGGGCTTTCAGTGTTAATCACATTCCCTGGATAATTGCACAGCTCCCCGCTTCACTATACCTGTGTGGTTTGCTAAAGAGATGTTAAAACCTCCATAATTTTGCCACTCCCATATTGAACGAGAGCCAGAGCAATTTCTTTTTCACTCTAGTTATCCTTTCCTGTAAATGCCTGGATATTCTCTGAAAGTTTAAGCAGATTGAGGGATTTTTACCCTACCATAGCTCTGAGGAAAACTCAGTATTTGTTATTCTCAGATCTTAATGCCTGCTCGTGGTGATCTTAATGCTGCTCTTTAAAACTGCTGTAGTATTTTAATAATAGGACATTCTTTGTGGTATTGTTGAAACATTACATTATTCAATGTATCCAATTGCAATCCATTTTTCTCTGCCCTTGTGATGCATTATTATCGTGGACTCTGCAGAAGGATAATTTGGGGAGCAATTTTCTAGCAAACCATTGAAGGTGTTGCATCCCAAGTGTGAGGTGATGTGCCACTCTGTTCATGAAACCGCATTACAAGGCCGAGAACCTTTTTTCATAGTAAACACTGTTTTAGCCCAGTGATCCCAGTGGGACTCACGCCTCCTGCCTTCCCTCCCTCAGTCGGCCTCACTTCACCTCAGGGATCTGACTTACAAATCCAGCTTCTGGTGCCCAGGATGCGTTGCCACATACAGGGCCCTGGCTGACATGAGATCACATTCTTCCTGAAGCTATTTTGTTCTTAGAGTTGGATTTCTCCCTGGCTAGGTCAAGTTTGTCACTTCCCTCAACTGGATATGGCTTTCTCTAACACAGAAATCATACACTGGTGGTCAATAGGTCATCTCTGACCCACAACTGTGGGGTTTTAAATGATTTTTAAAAAATTAAATCCTAACTATAACAGACTATTTTTAGAACAGTTTTAGGTTCACAGCAAGATCTAGTAAAGGTGCAGAGAGTCCCCATATCCCCCTGCACCCACACATGCAAAGCTGCCCCCCTTATCAGCACCCCCCCTACCCCCCAGCCCCTACCACCCCCACTGGAGTGGTACAATTGTTACAATGGCTGAACCTAAATTGACACATCATTATCACCCAAAGTCAATAGTTTACACTGGGTTCACTCTTCATGCTATACATTCCATGGGTTTGGACACACGTCTAGTGACGTACATCTAACTATCAGAGTATCATACAGAGTGGTTTTAATGCCCCCCAAATCCTGTTTTCAATTTTTTTTTTTGAAAATTTAAAATCATTTTTTAAATGGTTGTCCAAATTTAAAACTCAGGAGTTTTTTTTCACATGAAAATCAGGACTTCTAGATTGTTTTGGCAATTCCGAAGCTTGGCCACACTATGGCACTAAGTCGAGGTTCTCCCTGCTAGGGAAGTCTGGTCCTCCCCAATTCACCACAGACCCCATTACTCCCTACTGACTAAACTCTGGAGCCTTTTTGTTTTCTACGACAGAGTCTTGCCCTATTGCCCAGCCTGGAGTGCAGTGGCGCAATCTCAGTTCACTGCAACCTCCACTTCCTGGGCTCAAACAATTCTCCGCCTCAGCCTCCTGAGCAGCTGGGATTACAGGCGCCCGCCAACACGCCTGGCTAATTTTTTGTATTTTTAGTAGAGATGGGGTTTCACCACGTTGGCCGGGCTGGTCTCAAATGCCTGACCTCATGATCCACCCAGCTCAGCCTCCCAAAGTGCTGGGACTACAGGCATGAACCACTGTGCCTGGCCAACTCTGGGGTCTTTACTGAGTCATCTGCCTGTCCATCCTTGTAGACATTGAGGCTATGACTCCTGCTTTCATAGCTGTGGTGGGCAAAGACTATGAAATCACCTCTGTCCCTCCATTTAATTTCTCTCTTTCCTCAAACTAGTTTTGGTGAATTTCCTTCTCTGTCAGCAAAGGACCTTGGTCAGGATATCTTGGAATCGTCTAGGCCTCCCCTGTTAGTGGATCAGGAAGGCAGCTCTGGCTGCCTTTGGGAAGCCCTGTTTCCCCAGATCCCCTCTACCTGGTGTACACACCATGTAGAATCCCCTTCCCTTGAGTGTGGCTGTGACGTATGAACACAGTGGAATATCCCTCTCTGATACATGGCAAAGGGATTCTGAAGATGTAATCAAGGTCTGTAATCCGTTGACTTTGAGGTTATTAAAAGGAAGATGATTCCAGGGGAGCCTGACCTAAGCAGGTAAGCCCTTAAAAGAGACTGGAAGCAGCTGCAGATGTTCTCCTGCTGGCCTTGAAGAAGTGAGCTGCCATGCTACAAAAGGGCCACAGGCTAGGACCTGAGGCCAAACCCCGGGAGAGTGATCCCAGCCAAGATCCAGCAAGTAAAACGGAGACCACAGTCTTTTTTTTTTTTTTTTTTGAGATGGAGTCTCTGTCGCCAGACTGGAGTGCAGTGGTGCAATCTCATCTCACTGCAAGCTCCGCCTCCCGGGTTCACACCAGTCTCCTGCCTCAGCCTCCCTAGTAGCTGGGACTACAGGTGCCCACCACCACGCCCAGATAATTTCTTTTTATATTTCTAGTAGAGACAGGGTTTCACCGTGCTAGCCAGGATGGTCTCAATCTCCTGACCTCGCGATCTGCCCACCTCGGCCTCCCAAAGTGCTTGGATTACAGGCGTGAGCCACTGCACCCAGCCCACAGTCTTCTAATCACAGGGAACTGAATCCTGCCAATCACCTGAATGAATTTAGAGGAGGTGCCAAGCTTCCGATGACATCTCAGTCCATTCCTGCTGCTGTAACAAAATGCCTTTGTCAAAGAACAAAATGTCAGCACATTGAGTTTTAAAGATGTAATCGGCTTTTATTAGTGATTCGTGAATTGGGCAACATCCTGTCTATGAAATAAAAGGAGCTCCACTGAGCTGAGCAGAGGGGCTGGGCTTTACAGGCAGCAAAATGCCGAGGAAAGCAAAACAAAAAACAAAAAAACAAAAAAACAAAGAGCACATTGGTCATTTCAAAATTACCTTTCTTGTGTGGGCTGAAGTAGAGAGAACTTCCTTACCATACTGGCTCAGGGTGACTCAGTCCCTTTCGATTGGTTGCTGTGAATCCTTTTTTTTTTTTTTTTTTCTTTTTTTTTAACTTGCCTGCTTGGTGATTTCCCCTATTTTTTAAAGTTGAACTTTGACTGTGTTGCACTTAACATGAGAGCCTCCATTCTGCTTTTGTCTGGTCTGCTGGGTCCTAGTGAAGGAGTTCAGTATGAAACAGCCTCCCATAAATTTTAATATCTTAGACTAGGTAATCTGTAAACAACAGAAATGTATTGCTCACAGCAGTGGAAGCTGTGAAGTCCAAGACCAAGTCACCAGCAGATTCAGCGTCTGGTGAGGGCTCACTCTCCACTTCAAAGAAGGCGCCTTCTATGCATCCTTACAGGGTGGAGTGGCCTCAAAAGTTCCTTTCAGCCTTGTATCAGGGCACTAATCCCATTCATGAGGGCAGAGCCTCCTAACCTAATTACCTCCCAAAGGCCTCACCTCCTAATATGACCACATTAAGTTTCAATGTATGAAATCGGGGGGCCACAAATATTCAGGACATAGCAGATGAGATCACAGCTCCAGCTGACACCTGAACTTCAGTCTGGTGAGACCCTGAGCAGAGGACCCAGTTAGTCTGTTCTGGACTCCTAATCCACAACAACTAGGAGATAACAAATTTGTGTTGTTGCAAGGCACTATCTTTGTGGCAATTTATTATGCCACAATTGAATACTAATACAATAGCTTATCTATTTGATCATTTGCTTTCATGCCTGTACTCATATCCCCTCACAACCAGAATCATGTGAATGGCTTTCACCTAAAACCAGAAAACACGCTGTAGAGAATATTCTATGTTGTATCTGAATGTTTGTGTCCCTCCCAAATTCTTGTGTTGGAATCCTAACCCCCAAGGTGATGGTATTAGGAGGCAGGATTTGGGAAGGTGATTAGGTCATGAGGGCAGCCCCTAGGAATGGGATTAGTGTCCTTATAAAGAGGTCCAAGGGAGCTTGTTGGCCACTTTTACCACGCGAGGACACAGCAAGAAGGAACCGTCTGTGAACCAGAAATCAGGCTTTTGCCAAACACCAAATCTGCTGGTACCTTGATCTTGAACTTTCCAGTCTCTAGAACTGAGAAATAAACTTCTGTTGTTTATAAGCCACCCCCTTTATGGTATTTTGTTATAGCTGCCTGAATGGACGAAGACACTCTACTTCCAAAAGAAAAAAAGAAAGAAAAAAGGTGGAGGAGGGAAGTTGCAAACTCAAATGTCTCAAAAATACCTGGAAAACAAGCAGCTTGATCTAAGAGAAAATTTGGAATGCCAATGCTGCAAAATGTTGTTAGATATCACCTGATCCAGTCCCTACTCTCATTTTCAGATGAGAAAACCAAGGCCCAGAAAAATTAAAAGACTCGTCCAAGATCCCATACCTTGATGCATCATACTTTCCTATACTTGGCATAAACCTTATGAATTCTTAGAGAAAGAACGCTTGCATCTGGCAGTGGGTATATAGGGGGAGGTTTAAGGAGCTGGTTAAAGAATGTCACCCTTTGCTGGAGGGATCCATATGTAACCCCTTGAGACTGCATTAGGCCCAGGTGGTTATTAATTTAACAAATACCTACCTCTCCAGCACCATTAGCAGCAGCTGTGGAAGCACGGAGGTAGAAGGTGTGGTCACTACCCTTAAGGAGTTTCTTATCTTCACAAGGAAGCAGCTTACTGCTCCCAGTTGAAACCACAGAGGGATTGTTGCCTATGCAGAGAAACCAACACGCATTTCATGTGTGTTTTCCTCTGATCACTTTGGTAAACACTGGAACTCCTCAGCTCTCCCCACCCCCAAACTCCCTCAACTCACTGCAGTGCCTAAGAGTCGAACCCATGTTCCGGATCTTTCGTTCTGCCTGGAACCTTGTTTTCAAATACAGGATAAAAGGCAATAACAGGTTGAGCAGCTCAGATCTAGAAATGGGGAAAGTGTGAGTTGTGGTAAAGAGGAGGTGGCGATAGCCCACGGTGGGCACTGCAGATGTCATTGGCTGGGGGGAGAATGGAGATGGGGGAATCTTGTCTGAAATGTGCATGGTGAGAGAGATTCCAGCCATTGCCTCTCAGACACCAACTCCTGCTTCATTTTACCTTTGAAACATCCAACCTTCTGTTTAAGAAAAATTGTTTCATTTAGCTCCCTGGTTTCAGACAAAGCCACACCCTAAACAGCAGAGACAGCTGCCTCCTCTATTATTAAACATCTCCTAGGATAGAGACTCTGAGTCTTCCTTGGCCATCTCTTCCCTCTGCCCCACCCCAGCACACCAGCTGTCCCTCCTGGTTTCCCCATTTCCTTCATGATCTCACCATTTCCTAAGCCACCATGCTCCAACCTTGTAATTCACTTTAACTCTGTCCCTAGGTGCAAACAGTAACATGACTGTGTCCATTCTGTCCCTGAGTATAACTCTGCGGGTTGGCCCTTCTCTTCCATGGCTGTCGTGGATGGTGGGCTGCCAGGATCACCCCAGAGCGTGGAGACCTCCCTACCCTCTCCAGCCTCATTCCTCCATGACTCCCTCTCCTAGGAGACCCAGGTCCTCTGGAGTGTCAGCTGGCCACGTGGCTTCTCAGCTCAAGTCTGTATTTCTCAATCTTCTCTGTGGCTTTGTGATTCACTCTGGGCCTGTGGCACATGAATGGAAGGATGCGTCAAATTCCAAGTTAGCCTCAACCTAAAGACCGGCCACTTGTCCTGGACCTCCTCCTCCCTCGCCCCTTTATTAAGCAGCAGTGATGGAGTTACATGATAAGGACAGCAGAGCCGACCAGTCACAAGACAGAACTGCTACCTACCCACCATCTTTGAACTAGTATGTGAGAAAGAAAGAAATGAGAAGGTGTGTGCTTTTTTTTTTTTAATTGAGGCATAATTAACACTCAAAAACTGCACAGAGCTTGATGTCCCCTTCACTGCCATTTGACAGGTGTACACCTTACAGTTTTACAACCATCGCACCAAACAAGATATAGAACACTGCATCTATGTTACCTAAGCCATTGTCTGTTGGGATTTCTTTGTTATAACTGCTTCATCTGTAGCCTAACTAGTACACTTCCCAAATGATCTTTCTGCTTCAATCCCCTGATATTTCTTCAAGTAGATCTTCCTTAACTGCCAAGTTAGGTATTTTGCATTTTTGTTAAAGGCCTACAAGTCTTCCTGATGGCTCTCATTAAAATGAACCTACCCAAGCTTTAATAACATTGCCTCTTTCTTCTCTCAGCTGAGAATTATCCTTTCTTATGCTGGCATGATGGTTTCTAACATGATCCCATCCCCAGTCAGATTTTGATAGAGTTCCAGGAGGTCTTTAGTAAAATTACTCTGTGTGGTCCTGAAACTCCCTTGACACTGCATGTTTTAATTCTTTCTTGGGAGATGATGGAATGTGATTGAAATAACCAACTGAAACTTTTAACGATTGTTTGGAAGCATGCACCTATCACTGAAGGCTAAATTTTATGTTATTACAATAAATGGCATATATAGTGCTTGTGACGTTGATATGAGAAATTGCAGTTCTAAATTGTTTTCTGTTTAACGTTGGTACAAAACCACAGAAAGCGATCTGCCCAGAAAACCTTTAATCGAGGTAATGGGTTTTAACTGAATGCCACATCTCACAGTTATTTTTGCCTTAAAGGTGAAATGGAGTTCAGATGCCTTGAAGCTGAGGTCCCACTGTGACCAAAACCTGTGCATTCACCTTCCCCCAAAAAAGAGAGTGGTTAAAATTTGCTGAGACTTCTGAAAAAAAGATTAACTCATAAGCAGAAGGCAGAAGCAAGAATCACCAGATAATTTCATCATTTAGATATCTGCCCCTTTAGAAAATAAAGAGGCAGAAAGCCTGGTCCTTACAGACCTTCGGGTCCTGAAATTCCTTAATTATGGTATTAGAAAAAGAACCAACCACTAGACCTGACTCAAAGAAGGAAGTCGCTGCTGGTTTCTGCAGGAGTCTAACCATTAGAGCTGCAGAGAACCCAGAGGCGTGAATGTGTTCTGTCTCTCTGGGCCTGCCTGGCTCCTAGAGTCATCTGCCCGCTGCTCTCCGTAAAGCAAACCCCTCAACTCCACTGTGGCCAGAGTTGGTAACACACCGTCCCTGGGCTCCCAGCAAGAGGAGACTGTGAGTCAGACCTATCGTGGCCTCACTACTCTGCCTCCATCTCTCTGCCAGGGGCTACTCAGCAGCAGATGGAAAACTTGCTCTTGGCCTAAAAGGAGAATGACAGCTCACTGCACTATGTGCACAGCTGTCCATAGGGCACCAGCACGGGTCTGCTCTGGGCTAGTGCCAGGATGATGCTCCCAAGAAGTGCATTTCAGCTAAATATGGAAGACTTTCCTTATCATTCCGAGAGCCCCCATGGTGAATGAGTGCACGTGCCCCTTGTCACTGGGTGTCTCCAAGTAGATGCTACGTGATCTTCTGCCAGGAGATTTACAGAAGAGACTCTTGCACTGAGCGGGAAAATGGATTATAATTTCTAAAACCTGTTCTTGTTAAGAACAGCCTTCCTCTCCGTCCCAGAGCCCTTTGTCCTTTCACTCCTGCAATCAATTGACTCTCGCTGAGGCTCCCACCCTGAGCTGAGTCCTGGCCCAGGCTCTAGGACTAATGATGACCTCAGCCAAGTGGGATTTGGGGAGCTGGAACTCAACACTCTGGGACGAGAAGTCAAACAGCTGAGCTGCTGAGCCAAGATAGACTTCAGGGCCCAGTTGTGACACCTGGGTGCTCTCTTGTTTGTGAAATCAAGTCGCCTTTGTGAACCCTGGTCTTGGGCTTGGAATCCTAGTCTCATTTCTATCAGATCTTCTGTATAAGAAGCCTGTGCAGGAACAGGCGAGGGCAGATGCTTTCCATTCACCCCAGGCTGTAGGCCAGAGACAGTCAAGAACTAAAACTGAGTCTCCATGTGCACTTGTACACACACACAGTCATAAACTCTCTCTCTCACCAGACACACACACACACACACACACACACGCACACCACATACACCTTGCAAGTGGTTCACTTCAGGCCCTGGTTCACCAGATTCTTGAGGGTCCACAAGCCCACCCATACTGTACTTGTACTGAATTCAAGTTGAACTGTTGAGCCCGGTGGCCAGAACGCCAGACCTGATGGACACAGCCAAAGCAGGCTGAGCCCAGCGAGCCCAGTGAGCCCAGGCAGTAGAAGTCGTGTCATCCTGGGATCAGCAGCAGGCAGCCAGCCAGTGGCTGCCTAGAAATAGTTCTGAGGCTCACAGTGACCAGCGGCTTCTGGCTTATAGTCAGCCCTCAGATAGCCCCAGAACGGAGATACAAGTCTCCCGCCTTTAAAGGCATAGCAAGGAGTGGACAGTTCCCTTCCTCTCCCCCATCTCTGGTCCCTGCTGTTATGACCTGTCTGGAATCCCAGGCCCCCAGGCCATAAAACTAAATATAGGACAAGGGCTGGGACTAGGCTATCCCTGCCAATCGAAGGATAAAGATGTAAAATTTTATATTCAATAATGTACATGTGCACAAGCAAAAAACTAGAGGCAAAACTACATCCGTGTGGTTATTTTGGGTGGTGGGATTATGGGTGATTTTTATTTTTTGTCTGCTTTTCTGCATATCTTAAATTCTCTGCGATGAATATGTATTACTGTTATAATCGGTAAAAGGTTAGTTTTAAAATTCATAGGAAACTACGGTTTTATGGAAGTCATTTTGCAATCAAATCTATTTTGCTTACACGTGGAATTCTTGTTTTTACTGCTCTTCCTTTATGCTTTTCCCTATCTCTATTTTTACTGCCCTGCTTTTAATGCTCTGATGGCCAGCTGTCCCCTCCAGCCAGGCATTCTGTGTGCAGGGTTTGAGTGACATGCACACACAGGAAACAATCCAAACTGCACAAAAGGTGCACAACGAGAGAAGCAGGTGCCTCTCCCTGCCCCCGTGCTCACTGGGCCCCTGGCCACTTCCCACTGTTGCCTCAGGCAGGACCGGCTTCCCCACTCACCCCTGGCAAAGGCAAGCCTGCATTTTCTCCTATCCTCTGTCTAAAATTCTATTCCTATTAGAAAGCTGACACATGTCAGTTGTTCACTCATTCATTTATTCATTCACAAAATGGTTCCGGAGCATTGTCTCCACACCAAGTGCTGTGCTTGTCGGGGTTGGAGACACAGCCCTAAGCTAGGCCCTTCCCAGTTGAGAACAGATCTCCCAGCCAGCCAGTGTGCTGTGGAGGGTGACAGGCAAGGCTGGGGAGTGACCCGCCAGCCCAGAGGACTGGCTGCAGCAGCTCGCTCAGTTTATCCCCAGTGTGTTGTCAAATCTTAACATTTGCTGTGGGGCCATGACCTGGGAAAGGTTGGGGAGCTAGCAGTTCTTACCATTGGGAGGATACTAACCAGAATTTATCACAGTGATAGCTAGCATTATTATACCACATACTTTTGTGTGTGTGTATCTATATGTGTGTACATGTTGTGTTTATATGTCTATGGGTTTAATGTTCTGATTAAAATATTTTTTTATGATTATTTTAACAAGCAAGCTTTATCCTAATGGCAGCTAACATTACTGAGGACCGAGTATGTGCCATGCTGTAGTCTAAGTACTTTTCATACAAAATCTCATGCATTCCTCACAACAGTCCTGTGCTGTAGCTTCCATTTAATGGATGAGAAAATGGTGACAAGGATGGTAAGTAATTTACCGTAAGGTCACAAAACCAGTCAGTGGTGGGTCTTGGTTTTAGATCCAGAAGGTCTGACTCAGAGTTTCACTAACGTGTTGATTCCCAATCACAGACACTGAGAACGCTCTCTGAGTACCAGCTAAGAAAAGTTCCGGAGCAATAAGGCCCACATGGGGAATACCAGCCTAGTCTCGGAGAGTTAGAGAACTTCCCAGAAGGGAGGAAGCCGAAGGTGAGACTGAAGAACTGGAGGTAAGTGAACAAGGAGGTGAGAACATTTCAGGTGGAGAGATCAATGGTGAGGTTGAGAGAAGCAAGGCCGCTTGTAAAGGAAACAGTCAAACTGCCTGGAACTCAGGGGTGGAATTTGCATTACTACCAGGCTAAGGGGTTGGGCTTTTTGTTAAGGCCAATGGGAAGCCATTGAATTTTAAGGATTTTAAGAAGTAAACGCTCTAGTGACATGTGCTTTTAGGGAGATCCTCTACTGTTTTAATGTGAAGAATGGGTTGGGAGGGACAAGACTGCAGCCGTGGAGACAGGTCGCTGTGATGCGGAGAGGGAGGACAGGAGCTCCCCCTGCGCAGTGGCAGTGAGGGCGGGGAGAGCAATCACCTTCCCTTATTTGCATTTCCTCTGCGTTTTGGTTTGCCGGCTCTGGCATGCTGGCTGGTACTTGCTTAAATAATGCCTTCAAGCATATTGTTCTTTAGCTGTTTCTGTTTATTCATCCTGTCTCAACTGGACTGTAAGCTCCCCCAGGATAGGAACCACTTTTATTTATTTATTTATTTAAGATAGAGTCTTGCTTTGTTGCCCAGGTTGGAGTGCAGTGGCACAATCTCGGCTCACTGCAACCTCTGCCTCCCAGGTTCAAGTGATTCTCCTGCCTCAGCCTCCTGAGTAGCTGGGATTATAGGCCCGCGTCACCATACCTGGCTAATTTTTCTATTTTTAGTAGAGATGGGGTTTCATTATGTTGGCCAGGCTGGTCACAAACTCCTGATCTCAAGTGATCCACCCGCCTCGGCCTTCCAAGGTGCTGTGATTACAAGCATGAGCCACCGCACCCAGCCAGGAACCACTTTTAACACACACCCATTAGTCCTGGGCACAGCAGTGAACATGGAAATGAGCTATTGCTGTGCTTTGAATAAATAAATTATCATGTTTGTTATCTCAACGACCTTACCATCAAGGAGTTTTATAATCTAAATGTATCTTGCTGAAATCAAAGGCTCTTTCTCTAGCTTTTTCTTTTGGGCTTACATGTAATCACATGCAAAACAACACTAGGTAACTAATATATATAAAGTGCCCCGGTAAAACAGTACAGAGGATGAGTAGGAAGAATTAGTTATATGCAGATAGATGTGTGTGTTTACCACCACGTGTTTGTGTGTTTTGAGTACACAGGGCCCTATAGGATTTGTTCATCTTGCATCAAACTGGATTTAGCTTCTTAAAGTCCATTTTTCTCTTCTTTAGACCTTCTGAAGGATTCATGCACCAAATAACTAAATTATGTCTTGGTAGCTAAACAAATTATGCTAAATTATATGCCATGAATATTTTATAATTCTAAACCCTGAAGCCAGACTCCAGACAGTTTTATGTCTGCAGCAACTCGTATCATACCCAGATGAATTTGGCTAAAGACAAATGACTTCTTTCTAAAAATCGTAACTTTTTTTCATGTTGCATTTTTCTTTAAGAATGTCTCAAAGGTTTTATTGCAAACAGATAATGATAGTAAATGCACTTCACCTTCCTCTTAGCAGGCAAAAGCAAGCGATTGTGCTTCATATAATTTAACTCTCTACTGACAAGACCACTTAAGGTAAGTAGTGGCCCAACTCAGGCATGCATTGAACAGATACGAATAAACAGGGCACAATCGTCCACGGTTCAACTAGTTTCACATACTTCCTTTGTCTTAGAACTTGTCCTAGCTGTTGAAATTGCCTACAAAATACATTTTTCTAAATAATGAGGTTTGAGTCACCCAGGGGTAGGAAGGCGAGAGGATTGCAGCTGCGTGTGATCTCAGTATTAAGAAAGATCAGAACTGCTTCGACGTTACAGTTGGTTTCCTTCTCCTTCTTCCTTCTCAATTACCTTTGCTAGTTTTGATCCTCCCCTTCTGGTGTTAAAAGAAAGACCTACCCTACCAAGGTTCATGGTTGTGCTCTCAAAAAGACCAGCAGAAGAAAATGATGAAAGCATAAGTTAATAAGGCTGGCCCCTCTCCTTGGCTCCCGGGACGCAGAGTCTTGCAGGTTAATGCTTCCAATTGAGCAACTTCAAAATGGCTGTGAATCAGAGGAGGGCAGAGAGAGATCTGTGTCTCTCCCAGCTTCTTCGGACTGTTCCCTAGGCACCGAGACGAACCGAATGGAACTGGAGCGATTGTATAGGCGTCCAGCAAGAGGCTGATGAGGACGCCAAATAATGGAAACAGACGATTTTGTTGGGATGGTGGAATTTCTGGGAGACAGCTCGTTCTTCTTTAGTTCTTTGTTTTTTGTTTGTTTGTTTTTAAAATTTCTGTTAGTCTTACATTTTCATCTGTGCAATAAATGAATAAAATTTCTTTTAAAAATACTGCTGACTCATGGTAGCATAAAAGAAGCCAGAAGCATTTTTTCTGTCTAATCAGCAGACTGAATTTCCAGAGATAGTGTTACCATCTTCTTCCCCAGAAAAGGGCAAGGAAATTTTTAAAAAGAAAACGAAAAACGCATTACTCAGAGGCCACTGGGCAAATCCCTGAGATGGTCTGATTCTGGGTATAAGCCCAGAATGTAATCAGGAACAGGCTAGCCTGGAGGCTGGAAACCACCCATGTGGTAGAGTCTTCGGGTCAAGCCCCACCAAAGCTGGCAGTAATAGAGGGAGGTGGATTAGCAGACATGGGTTAATGGAAAGAGAAGGAACACAGGAGCCAGAAATGTGGGAGGGAATCCTGGAGCTGCCACTTACTAACCACATATCCATTAACCAGTTACCAGGCCTGGTTGAACCTCAGTGTTTTAATCTTTAAAATGGCTGCAAATTATACTCACTTCCCAGGGCTGTTATAAGATTGCAATGAAATAATTGCTTGAAATCACCGAATACAGTGTCCAGAGCCTAGCAGATGCTCCATAGCTACTAGGGCTTGCAGGATGAGTTCCATCTCAACTGACTCTGTTCTTTCTGTAGTGACCCTATCTCTCCCTTCCCACGAAGCAGCCACCCACTGCCCACGCGCTCTTCTCACACGCCACCATTTCTCCCTGTGCCACCCCTTTCAGAGAGGGACTCAGAAAGCAATTTCATAGAGGCCGACAGGGTGCAGGACATGCTACCCCAATATATGGCACCTTGGAGGTCAGAGGTGCCTTTCTGTGGGACAGATATTCATAGAAGAATTCTCTGTCCTACTCCTGAACGTAGGTCATAAGACCCTCACACAATACGTGTTCTATCTTGTTCCCGGGAAAAGGGATGTCTTACAGAGACACAGAAAAGAATCACAACAAACAGGCCCTACTTTGCTCTACCCACTGCTCCTTACCGTCACATCACACCCTTTTTGTCCAATCAACTATTTCCCCACAACTATCTACTTCTTTCCACAGACTTAGCATAAAAAATAGATAGTTTTCCCTGGGTCTTTGAGTCTTCATTTCCAGAGGCTCCCTGTCGTGTAAAATTTTAGTTAAATAAACTTGTTATGCTTTTCTCTTGTTATTCTGCCTATTATTATAGGGATGTCAGCCATGAAGCTTGCAATTGTTGAGGAAAAGATATGATTTCTTCTCCCCTACAAAACATTTATATTCAAGAATATCTAATAAGTTTTTCCATTTCTGGGACTATTTGCATGTGAACTGGGGATTAAACAAAACTTCTAGCAGAGCAATTTTAGTCCTCAGCAATCTAATAAGGGAGGCATGTTGCTTTTGTTTTGTTTGCAGGAGGGGATAATAAGGAATCCTTCAGTGGGCCTTTAAAATCATGCAAATAAGTATCTCTTAAATGCCTGGCTGAGCCTCTAAATTTAACTACCAGTTTAGAGAAAACACAGAGGACAGAGGAACTTGATAAATGACACTAAGGGAATGCAACAAGCATTTTTCCCCGTATTTTTTCTGAGTTTTTTCCCATGCAAAACCTAGACTGTGAATGCTTCTATAGGACAAATAATATTTTTATAAATCAATCTCAAGCAAGAGAAATGTTGGGGGAACCTGCAGATTAAGAGGTATAAAACACAAATTTAATCACAAGCTATGGACCTTAGCTGGAACCTAAATAACATTAAACAAATTATTAAATGAAAGTTATGACATTTATGAGACAATGGAGTTGAGCATTAGTTTAATTTGACATCTGGTGATATGAAGTGTAATTGTTAATTTTGTAAGTGTGATAATATTATAGTTGTTTTTTAAAAAGAGTCCTATTTAGATACACACACTGAAATATTTACTAATAACAAGGTCTGTGATGGTTAATTTTATGCGTCAACTTGGCAAGGCCATGGTGCCCAGTTGTTCAGTCAAACACCAGTCTACATATTGCTGTGAAGGTATCTTTTTAGATGTGATTACGATATGGTTTGGCTCTGTGGCCCCACTTAAATCTCATTTTGAATTGTATTCCCATAATTCCCATGTGTTGTGGGAGGGACCTAGTGGAAGATAATTTAAATCATGGGGACAGTTTCCCCCATACTGTCTTTGTGGTAGTGAATAAGTCTCATGAGATCTCATGGGCTTATCAGGGGTTTCCGGTTTTGCTTCTTTCTCATTTTCTCTCGCCACCGCCATGTTAGAAATCCCTTTCCTCTCCTGCCATAACTCTGAGGCCTCCCCAGACATGTGGAACTGTAAGTCCAATTAAACCTCTTTATAGTCCCCGTCTCAGGTACAGCTTTATCAGCATGAAACAGACTAATACAGATGAACATTTAACTAAGTAGACTTTGACTAAAGTACATACCCTTCATAACGTAAACAGGCCTTACCCAATCAACTGAAGGCCTTAAAACCAAAGGTTACGGTTTCTAGAAGAAGCAATTCTTTCTTAAGACTGCAACATAGAAACTCCACCCAAGTTTCCAACCTGTGGAATTCAGACTCAAGACAGCAATGAAAACGCTTACTCAAACTACTAGCCTCTACAACTGCATAATCCAATTCCTTAAAATAAATCCAGATAGATAGATAGATGATAGACAGTTCTCTTTTTTCAGAGAACCCTTGACTAAAATATGGTCTTTTGTCTGACACTTGCTTCAAAATAAGAGATATGGGGGGAGTGAATTGGCAAATAGATGGGGCGCAACTGACCATGGGTTAATGGTTGTTAGGGCTGGATGAAGGACATTTTTTAAAACAGGAGTAATAGTATCTAATTTTATGTATGTTCAAAATTCTCCATAATAAAAGTTTTAAAATAAGAAGCTCTCCTGATCCATGCAATTATTTCCCAGGCTCATTTTGCAAGGCTGCAAGGGTCACATAAGCAAATTTTTAACCCAGTTCAGTAATTTTAAGCCCTCCTCCCCCATGCTGCCCCGTGAGCAGTAGGGTCTGCCGCTTGGCTAACTCAGTATCACAAGGGTGCAGCCAACAGCAGGGGCCAACTCCGGAGCAAGGCTGCCTTCCTAGGACGACTTCCAGAAACAAAGGCAGCTGGACTCCGGGAGAGAGCTGGGAAGCCCTTCCGTTACAGAGCAGGGACCTGAGACCCAGGAAAGGGAGCAGCTCACTCATGATCACTTGGATCCTGAGAGATGCAGAACTGGTTCTGGAGTCTTGTTCTTTGAACTCTCCATCAATGCTGTCCCATGAACATTCTTGTTTCCCTGAAAGGGTCAACTGATCCCATGGAAAAAACAGCAGCCCAGCTCTCCTCTAGCCCCCTTTCACTTTTTAATGAACTATTTCAGGTATACTAAAAGGATCTCTGACAATAGCATGAGGAACTTGCCACCCAGCTTTCAAAAATTAAACATTACAGTTAGCCCAACACAGTCAGCCCCCCTCAGATTCACTCGCTTGCTTCCCTCCTAAGAGGTAACCATTCCCCTGAACTTAGGCTACGGCCTGAACATGCATTTTCTTTCTTTCCTTTAAAAAAAAGAAAACAAAAAGATGATATGTTGAGTTTTTAAAATTGCCATGAATTTTTAAATGCTTACACTATATATATATATGTCACCCATAAACACTATACAGTATATTCATCATCATGTTTTAAATTTTTACGAATGTTTTCATATTATAGGTATCCTGTGAAACTTGTCTCCTTAAGCTCAACAATATGTTTTTAAGATTTATCCTCATTGATACAAGTAACTCACTCACTTTCTCACTGCTAAATTGTAATCCACTGTAGGAATGTACCACAATTTATTGATCCATTTCTCCTGTGAGAGCATTTCGGTTGTTTTTAGTTCTTTTTTACAAACAGGGGCAGAATGAACAGTCTTGCAGTTTCCTTGTGCACAGTTGAGGGCCTTTCTCTAGGCCTCTTTTTCAATCCATTGTTTCCCCTCCATCCTCTTTCCCGCCAAGTTCGTGGGGGAAACACTTAGAGCGCTGGCCCGTATCTTCCATGAGTTAAGTGTTTGCTCTCTGTCTCCCTGAGCAAAGTGAGAGAAGGTGTGGAGTAGTTACTTAATTAATTCAGGAAAGCATCACTCCATAACTGAAGATTTCCTCGTAGGGTCTTTAAGAATAAGATTCGGGGGCTTAGTTATCTGAATAATTGCCCTGTCTAGACTCCACTGCCTCCTCCCTGAAGTTCTTGGCAGTATCCAAAAGGGGTTAGCGTTTACGGAGCACAGTTAAATATAGACATCTAGGAATAAAAGGCCTAATTAAGAACCAGGAAGTTGCTCTTGGGAAATGAAAAAGTTTGCCAAGGCGTCC
This sequence comes from Piliocolobus tephrosceles, assembly GCF_002776525.5. NCBI lineage: Eukaryota > Metazoa > Chordata > Mammalia > Primates > Cercopithecidae > Piliocolobus > Piliocolobus tephrosceles. The sequence goes on along the minus strand of NC_045436.1, from coordinate 37,645,122 downwards.
ATAGCTGTGCCAAAGCCCAATTTGGCAGGGAAATGCTGAGTTCCAAGGTGGGGATGGGGAGGTTTCTCCCCCACATCACCAGGGCATGCTGGCTGGCTGCACCTCATGTTTCCCCAAGTCACACTTTCTCCGATTCCGAGGAAGGAAACCACCGCAAGGCAATTGGATTCGATTCCCTCCTGTGTCAGAGTCGCTCTCTCCGATTTCTCTAAACTACACATTTACCAGGATGAGTTTTAGACTCTGAGAAACCTTTCTAATTCAAAATGCATTTCTGATCCTTCAGACTTGGGAAGGACTGGCATTTACCTTTATGCCAAATTCCCCTGACCATGAGAAGTAACACAGCAGAAACCCCTTTTTCATCCTGCTGGGAGGGAGCAGGGTGAAGACCAATATTCTAGCTTGTCAGTTTTCAGTGAACCCTTGCTCTGTTTAAATTAATATGGTTTCTCAAATTCAACATGCTAATCTGGGTATGTGGCCATGTTTCTAGTAGATTCTCAGGGATTAAAAGTAAGCTTGAGTTAGGAATGTTTATTCTTCATACAAATATAAATGAGATTCTTAAAGCTCTGTAACATCCCCTTGATATATAATATAAAGTTCATTTTTCTCTAGCCCTCATTAGAACGATGGAGGCTGCAGGGAGCAGCACAGACCTGGTTCTGAGCTGTCCCAGGCGGGGCGCATCCTGACCTCACCTGTAAATGGGGTTGCCTGTCTCCTAGGGTGCCTGGGTGGATCAATGGAGATAATGTACTGGAAAGCACTTTGAAAAATACAAAGTGCAATTCAAATGGGTTATTGACAGCCCTTTGTTAAGTGTTCGTTTGATTGCTGAATGTCCTTGAACGCAATGAAGCATCATTTCTTATAAACCGTTTTATAACTCAGACCTTTTTACTAATTCTGAACGACCTTTCCTCCAATCAGTTCAGCTCTTATGGTTTTATTCTAAAGCCCAGGAAGCTGCCACATGGAATCTTATAAAGTAGAGGAAAAGACTTGACCTCGAGGTCACCTTGTATCTCACCCCTGTCCCCACCTCTCCAGCAGGAATCCCCTCTGCATCACCACAGATATTCCCCAGACCCCCTGGCTTTGAAATCTCCGGTGAGAGCAGCTTCCCAGGGCACCCAGCAGCCCTTCCTACTGATGGGCCTCTCTCTCCAGCTGATGCTTCCAGCAACCAAAAGCCACTTCCACTCACTGGCTCTAGGCCGGCTATCTAGAGCAGGGGTCTGCAAACAATGGCCCATGGACCAAATCCACTCTGAAGGCTGTTTTTATACAGTTTGTAAGCTAAGAATGGTTTTTATATTCTAGAATAGTTTTACATTTTTATAATGTGAAAACATTTTACATTTAAAAAAAAATATTTCTCAACATGAAAACTATATAAAATTCAAATTTCAGCCAGTCTCGGTGGCTCATGCCTGTAATCCCAGCATTTTGGGAGGCCGAGGCGGGTGGATCATTTGAGGCTAAGAGTTCGAGACCAGCCTGGCGAACGTGGCACAACCTCATCTCTACTAAAAATACAAAAATTAGCTAGGCGTGGTGGCACAGGCCTGTGATTCCAGAAACTCAGGAGGCTGAGGGAGGAGAACTGCTTGAACCCAAGTGGCAGAGGCTGCAGTGAGCTGAGATGGTGCCACTGCACTCCAGCCTGGGCAACAGAGCAAGACCTTGTCTTAAAAAAAAAAAAAAAATTCAAATTTTAGTATCTATAAAGTTTTATTGAAACACGGCCATGCCTACTTCTTCTCATTGTCTATTTTTTGCATTACAGCAGCAGGGTTGAGTAGTTGTAACAGAGACCATATGGCCTGCATAGCCTAAAATATTTAATATCTGTCCATTTACAGAACATCCCCTAATTTTAGAGTTCTACAGGCAATCCTAATCCCTCTTCAAATGTGTTAATAATGTTATGTTATTTACCCATCCTAACAACTTTTTAAAGGCCTATTAAGGTCCAGGTGTCATGCAGGGGACTGGGGATGTAAAAAAAAAAAAAAAAAAAAAAAGTAGTATTAATAGTATTTAGTGGTTTCTAACTTCAAGGGTCTACGATCTAGTAGAAAACAAAGGATGCACACAGTGGTTTAAGATCACACACCCTGGAGTCAGACAACCTGGGCTTGAATCCCAGCTCTACCCTTACTAGCAGAGCCACGTTCAATAGGCAAGTTATCTGAACTGCCTATGCCTCAGTTTCCCTTATCTGTGAAATGGGGATAGTCATAGTATGGACCTTAAAGAGCCGTTGGAAGGATTAAATGAGGCGATATGTGTAAAGGGCCTGGAACCATGCCTGGCCACGGTAAATGTTCAGTGGGCATCGTTACTGTCACAAGCAAATAAACAAATACAATGATGTGCTGTGGAGACAGCAACAGAACCTGCTAAGGGGAGAATAGGGATAAAAAGTGGGACATGACCGCTTCTGTCTGGTAAGGTGTGGGGCTGAGAACGGCTTCGTGCCCGTTGGGGTGTTAGAGGACAGACAGGTGTTTTCCCAGCAGACAAGTGGGATGGTGATATTTTAAGGAGACTGCATTTTAAGGAAGCTGCGTGAGCAAAGATGTCCCAGACTGATCTCATCTTCCCCCCAACCCCCACCCCATCACTCCTTCCCCTCTGCTCCGCATCTCCTTGAACTGGACTCCTCTCTCCTCAGCCCCCATCACCATCACCATCAGCTGCCCAAGACAGGACACACAGGGAAGGGGACATCCTTGTCTCCTCCCCCAGCTCATCTCCTTCACCAGGTCATGCTGATGCTGCCTCCTGCATATCTCTCAAATCCATCCCCTCTCTGTAGCCATAGACTTCTCTCTATCTCTGTGTATTCCTCTAATGGCTTCCCCTTGCTCTGAGGGTCAAGTCCCACTTCCTGACCCTGTGGGGTCCATTCCTCCCCTCCACCTCTAACCCCAGCCAGCCTCACTTTCCTTCCAGTCCTCAGATGCTGGCTTTTCCCTCTGCCTGAAAAGGTTCCTTCCTCTTTCCACCCCACTCTCCCTGAAGTACTCGCCTTTCAGGCGGCCGTCTCAATGCCACTTCACAGGAACACTTCCCTGACCCTTGCCCTAGGCTGCTACCCTCTCTGGGTACTCTGTCCTTACCACAATCAGAATTGATTAATTGTTTGTGTGCTTGTTGTATATAATCTGCAGACTCCATGAGAGCAGGGATTTTATGGATTTTGCATGGATCTTCGATAGAAGCCCAGCTTCGAAAGCAGTGGCCGGCAGATAGTTGGCACTCAAAAAATATGTGTTGAATGATTGTGTTTTCCTCACCAGACAGTAAGCTTCAGTAGACACGGGCTGTGTCAATATGTCCCCAACAGCCTAGCCTGGTGTTTGGCTTGTGCTAGATATGCCATAAACATTTGTTGGATAAACAAATAAATGAATGACTTCAAAAATACATCTCCAGCGTATGTATCCCTCTAGGGATACAGTGGCGTATGCCTGTAGTCCCTCTAGGCTGAGGCAGGAGGATTGCTTGAGCCCAGAAGTTCAAGTCCAGCCTGTGCAACATAGCAAGACCCTGTCTCTAAAATAAATAAATATATATATATTTTCCATCTGTGGCCTGATTTGTGGTCTGAATGGCAGGGAGCAACTCTGCCTTCACCTCTGAAGAGATGTACACTGTGCTTCTGACAGCATAGCTTAAAAGGGCAGAAATATCTTAGCAGCCAATCCCACTAATACAACCGTCGTGTCTCAGGAATGAAAAGGACCTTGTGGATGATTTAATTCAGTCCCCATTTGATATGTGACTCCTTTCTGCACTGCTCTCATTGTGCCTTCATTCAGCCTATGCTTGAATACTGCAAGAAGCAATAGCTCACTGCTTCCTGAGGAAAACAATCCCATCTTTTGCCACCTCTGCTTGATAGAAGTTCTTTGTGATCCTGAAGCAATAGCTGGCACCTCATACTTCCATCCATGACTCCTAGCTCTACTCCTTAGGGCAATGATTTTTAAACTATGAGTTGCACCCCATTAATAAGTCAGAAAATGAATTGAATGGGACTTGAAGGGTATTTTTTTTTCTCCAGTGAAAAAGAATAGAATAGGATAGAAAGAATAGAATAGAGGGCCAGGTGCGGTGGCTCACGTCTGTAATCCCAGCACTTTGGGAGACCAAGGCGGGCGGATCACGAGGTCAGGATATTGAGACCATCCTGGCTAACATGATGAAACCCCATCTCTACTAAAAATACAAAAAAATTAGTCCGGCATGGTGGCGGGCGCCTGTAGTCCCAGCTACTTGGGAGGCTGAGGCAGGAGAATGCCATGAACGTGGGAGGCGGAGCTAGCAGTGAGCCGAGATCGTGCCACTGCACTCCAGCCTGGGCGACAGAGCGAGCGTCCCTCTCGGAAAGGCAAAGGGAAGGGGAAGGGGAGGGAAGGGTCAAAGTAAACTGAACACAGTAGGGTCAATAACATTTTCTGGAGTGCTTATTTCAGTTACATATGGGTGTTTACACATATTCTGTGTTGAGATATAACACACATATGTAAATAAATATAAATATATATATATATATTTTTGAGACAGAGTCTTGCTCTGTTGCCCAGGCTGGAGTGTAGTAGTGCTATCTCGGCTCACAGAAAGCTCCGCCTCCCACGTTCATGGCATTCTCCTGCCTCAGCCTCCCAAGTAGCTGGGACTACAGGCTCCCACCACCATGCCCGGCTAATTTTTTGTACTTTTAGTAGAGACGGGGTTTCACCATGGTCTAGCTCTCCTGACCTCGTGATCCGCCCCCCTTGGCCTCCCAAAGTGCTGGGATTACAGGTGTGAGCCACTGCACCAGGCCAACATATAATTCTTACTGTAGGTAATAGCCAAGCAGCTTTGAAAACCAGTGTCCTGGAAAATTAGCAGACTTGTACTTTTGACGGCCCTTTCAGTGTGAGAAGACCACTTGAGATGGCTTCTAAAGCCTTCTCCTCCCAGCCCCAAACCCCTGGCTCCTTCCCTTGTTTGCATATGATGTGGTTGTTGGTTGCTTTCGCCTGGAACTCTCTCTACAGCCCCATCAAAGAGTAGTTCTGGGAAACAGCAGCTAACAGCACTCTCTAACGCCACATTTCTCTCTCACCAGCAGTTGGTGTATATTTTGTAGTCCTAGTGTTTTTCTGAAAATAAAGACAGACAAAAAATCAGGGTGAGGAATTCTGCCTTATCTCTTTAATCCATCAACATTACACTAACGGCCCCAAACAGCAGACATAGACCTTTTTCTGTCTTCTTTGTCCAAATCTCATTGTAGCTGTGCTATTCTCTCAAGGTAGACCAAAATCTAATTAGTTGGAGTTTTTGTTTTGTTTTGTTTTTTGGCTGCCACAGAACACTATTTTCTCAGATTCAGATTCCTGTCAGCTAAGTCTTGTTCACATAATAAACCATGTCTATTCCATCCTGTACTTACGTGGGAACACTGTGGGGTGGGAAGTTAAATTTTCCCAGTTAAATTGCTTCTTGTTTGGATTCAGTCTATGCCCCTGATGATACCATGTTGGGTCCTGATGATCTCATCTCCCTTGTTCACCACTCCTCCCGCCACTTCAGCTTTTGAGCCTTTGGTATAAAGGAAAGAGCAATGACTTTGGGTTCTAGGGCTCAAATCCCCAGTCTCTGCCTTCATCTCAGTGTACCTTCAGGAAAGTTCTTTAACCTTTCTGTAACATAATATCTATCCCACAGTTTTATAAAAATTCAATTAAACGATGTTATATACATATACATCACATCTCATCTGACACACAGTGGGCATGTAATAAATAGTAATCATGAATAGCAACAACAACAAAATATGTGAACTCGACCAGGGGGAAACAAAGCTTTTTTCACCACTAGAAATACCCCTGTGGGCTGAGAGTTTCCATGATCACAACCACTAAGTACAGCCACTCAAGTAGTTCCCAAGTTTTTTAATCACTTGGGAACCAGCCTATTTTTATTTTTCTTACCCTCAACAACATCCTGAGAGAACTATCAAATGCTTTGTTGAAGTCCAAACACAAGGCTGGGAGTGATGGCTCACGCCTATAACCTCTGGGAGGCTGAGGCAGGAGGATCACTTGAGCCCAGGAGTTCAAGACCAACCTGGGCAACATAAGGAGACCCTGTCTCTACAAGTGGAAAAACATTAGCCAAGCATGGTGGCACATACCTGCAATATCAGCTTCTTGGGAGGTTGAGTATGGAGGATTGCTTGGGCCCAGAAGTTTGAGGCACAGGGAGCTGTGATCATGCCACCAAACTCCAGCCTGGGCAACAGAGCAAGACTCTGTCAAGAAAGAAAGAAAAGAAAGACATAAAAAATAAAAGAAAGGGAAAAAAAGGAAAAGGAAGGAAGGAAATGAAGGGAGGGAGGGGAAGGAATCCAAACACACAGTTCAGTTGACCTCTCAAGACTCTGGTCCCAAAACACCAATGAAAAAGAAAGAGGAAGAAGAGAAGAATTGAGATCAGCCTGTTGCAACCTGTTCCTTGTCAGCCTGTGCCATGTATTCATGGTCCCCACATTCTCGGCGAAGTGTTCGCCAATTAACCCTTCCATGATCAATTCCTGTGCAAGCTGGACAACGTGCTTAACTATCTGTCGTCTGTAAAGTGAACTTGTTTTCGGGCGGGGTGCGGTGGCTCACGCCTGTAATCCCAGCACTTTGGGAGGCTGAGGCGGGCGGATCACGAGGTCAGGAGATTGAGACTATCCTGCCTAACACGGTGAAACCCCGTCTCTACTAAAAAATACAAAAAAAAAAAAAAAAACTAGCCAGGCAAGGTGGCGGGCGCCTGTAGTCCCAGCTACTCGGGAGGCTGAGGCAGGAGAATGGCGTGAACCCGGGAGGCGGAGCTTGCAGTGAGCTGAGATCCGGCCACTGCACTCCAGCCTGGGCGACAGAGCGAGACTCCGTCTCAAAAAAAAAAAAAAAATGAACTTGTTTTCCATCTTGAAAAATGGTGAGATGTGCTCATGGGCATTTTTTTTTTTCTAGCACATCTTCATTTCCCTAAGATTCTTTAAATTTCAAGAAGTAATGACTGAGAATCTGATTTGCAAATTGCCTCAGTACCTTGCAACATCATTAATTTATTCCAGAGATCTGAACTCATCAAGAGCAGCGACATGCTTCTTAAAAGCTCACTGGTGGGCTGGGCGCAGTGGCTCATGCCTATAATCCCAGCACTTTGGGAGGCTGAGGTGGGCGGATCACAAGGTCAGGAGTTTGAGGCCAGCATAGCCAACATGGTGAAACCCTATCTTCTACTAAAAATACAAAAACTAGCCAGGCATGGTGGCATGTGCACAGCTACTCAGAAGGCTGAGGCAGGAGAATTGCTTGAACTCGGGAAGCAGAAGTTGCAGTGAGCCAAGATCACACCACTGCACTCCAGCCTAGGTGAAACTCTGTCTCAAAAAAAAAAAAAAAAAAAAAAGCTCACTGGCCAGTGCTCATTCTTTCTTTGCATTCTGTTCTACCATTCTCCCTGTTGGATAAAAGAGACAAAAGGAAGCCTTGCAGAGTCCTGCCCTCTCCAGACTGCCCAGCTACAGTTTCACCATCAACTCCAAGCTCTAGATCTGCCGCTGTCTTCCCTGAGCTTCTTGCCTGGAACGTCATTAAGTCCTTTTTGTTGTCTTTAGAAGTTTCTTGCATGCCTCAGCTCATTTTAAACTTTCACCTTGCTGATACTCCTCTTGTAATCATTCTTGGTTGTGTGTTTTTTCTCTGCAAAAGTCTTTGTGAAACCTGAGCTCATTAAGTCCATCGCAGCTACTTTGTCTTCTTTAAATACTTCCAAATTTCCTTCCTCCTCAGAGGCTGTCCTGGTTGCAGAGACTGAGTTCATTTTTGAGAGCTTTTCACTATCAGGAAAGGTTCTCTCTTGTAGGGTCACATATCGCAGAAGTGCACAGTGGGCCTGTTTTCTTTCTGTTCCTATTGATATTTGCCTCCCTAATGGCTTAAGTAGGTGTCCAACCATATCCAGATTTTCTCTTCCTGCCTATAGAAAACCCCAGGATGACGCTTTCTTCTTCTGGACAGAATACCAGGTATAAAGTAGTGAGTTGCATGCTGCCTCCTGCCCTTTTAGGAGACCAGCGTACAACCCAATGAGCTTATCAGAGAACTGCTGACTGCAGCTGGGCAAGTTGTAAATTAAAAGTCTGGGATCTTTCTTTTTTGCTTTTCTAAAAGAACCCTTTGTGAGTAATAATAATCCTTGTTGGATCTTACTGAGTGCTGATGTTCTTGCCAGGCAATTTTCTAAGAACTTGAAGGGTATCATTTCATTTAATCTCTCCAACAATGCTTTTGGGTAAGAACTATTATTGCTTCCATTTTATAGATGAGGACATTGAAGTACAGAGAGGTGAAGAAAATTTGCCACAGTCATGGAAAAAGTAATGGCAGGGCCATGATTGGACCTGACCCACTAGTCCTTGCCAACCACATCATATGGAAGTATCCCCAATCTTGTTATTATCCCATGGGTATTTTTACTCCTATGCTGGATCCTGTATTTATCTCCATCAAGTATTATCCATTGGTCTTTTTATACGTGTGCTGGATCATGTATTTATCTCTGTTAAATGTTTCCCTGCCAGTTTCACCTAGGACCAGGGCCTATAAACGTCTTCTTGAATTTTGATTGTCTATAAATTCATTGAATACTTCCACTTTTATGTCAGAAATCCTAGCTTTCTAAATCTCCCTCTATTAGCCTTCTTATGACTACCCTGACCTTCAATAATTTGTTTATATGTCTGTGAGTTCCCTGATATAAGGGGCGATTACTTATTCATTTTTGGTGTCTGTTGAATAAATGAATGAATGAAAGAATGAATCCCATATATTCATTCACATTCTCAACTTTTAGGAAGTGTTGAGTAGGCTGACTCTCAGGGGAAACAATAGCATCTGGGTTTTTCAAGAATGATGCTGTCTTTTTCCTGGTGGGGTTGACCTTTCCAAGTAGGCTGCCTGGTGGAGTGTCATAAAACTCCCTCTTCTCACAAATTATCCCACATGCCTGCAATTCCACAATGAAAGATTTATTCCTTTGACCTATGTCTTACCAGCCATTTCTACCTTAGTCCCCACTTCCCCAAAGAAAAAAGATTTCCTAGACCCTAGAGGAGGAAGCTTAAAGACCATGAAAACAGAGCAGACGAACCCAGGGGACCTCGGAGAGGAGCCCAGGGCCTGCACGGTGTACTGATGGTGACTGCGAGTCATACGATAAAGCCCTTGAATAAGAAAAGAAAACAAATAGAAGTGTCCTGTTAGATGACTCTCAGAACATTTTCCAAGGAGATGTAGGCTCATCATTTTAAAGCAGGGAAGAAACTTAAACCAAATCATCTTCTTTGAAAACGAAAGTCTTTATCAAAGCTATTTTCTTTAAGAAAATAGCCTCAAAGGCCTTGGTGAAACACCTGAGGAATTAGAGCAGATGAGGTCAGTTTAATATGTATCGTGTGTGTGTCTATAAAGATGTGAACCAAATTGAACTGTACTTATCAGCAAAGTACTGAGTCGGCAGAAGAGCCCAGCTGCACCCCGAAGTGGCCACTTCTGAGAGCCTGTAGACAGCTTTATCTTGGCCCAGTGCCCACCCCTCTTCTCAGCACATTTTTGACTTCGCAGCTATCCACACCCCGTGTTGGTTTAGAAATAAAAGGTTGCTGTTATCTTAAGTGAGCGATTTAGCCCTTATTTAAGCATTTCTTTAAAAAAAAAAAAAAGTTCCATCAGCATGCTGAGGAGCAGCATCCCGGTCTTCCTTTTGCTGCTGACTCCGGGGGCCTCGGGTCAGTAATTTCAGCTCTCTGCCTCAGTTTCTGCATCCAGGCTTAGGGATTAGGGGCAGGGGAGGAGGAAGTGATGGCTACATTATTAGCAAAGTGCTTTCTACCCTTTCATTACTCCATTAGCGTCTTCCTTCCTTTCCTCCTCACTGGAGTATTTTGAGAACTAATGAGATAATGGTCTGCAAGTGGTTGGAAGCCCCTCAGAGGGCCTTAGTGCCCAGGACACTGGTCTGACTTCCTCCTAAACCAATTCCAGTTATGAACAATGCACACACACATTCAGATCCGAGGAGTGACCTCACTTCAAGACTCGGCAGCCAAAGCCACACACATTGCCTCACAGTCATTGATCACAAGAGATATCCACATTATCTACCAGTTTTATTCTAATCTTCAAAGCAAATACATAAAGCAAATATACAGTAATTCTGCATGATCCCAAGAACTGCATATTTTAAAGTGACAAATAATAAATAAATAATAGAAAATCACTCAATTCTGATCTGGAAATGAGCCTGCAAAATGTACTTCCAGTAAGCATGCTTTTAAAAATCCAAATTCACATTGAGAAAAATCTATTTGTGTGCAGATTAAGATTTTCATAAGGAATGCTTCACTTCCTGTGATGTGTGCCTCTAATAAGGATACCAGAGTAAAGGGAGTTTACTTGGAATTGTATAACATGAAAGGAAAAAGACCTGGTTCTTTAACAGTCTCGTAGAGATCAACTTAATTAACTGATCAATTTGGAGTGGGGCAGGTTAGAAAATCCATTCAAGTATCACTGATGAAATTGACAGGTGAGTTTGGTGCAAATAGGCGGGGAGAGGGCAGAAAGAGAAAGACAGAGAGAAATGAATCTCATGCAAGTAATTTCTTCCAGGTCTCTGGTTGGTAGATTTGGAGGACAGTCCCCTCTCCAGTTTCACAGCTTTGCAAAATTTAACTGTTTCTCTGTGTTCCACTGAAAAACTTCATTTCAGAATCCTGCAAATGATTTTGTCTTCTGTTCATTTGTGTTAGGAATTTAGAGACTGACATCCGAGCAGTACAGGCTGTGGGAATTAGGGAAATAATGTTAGAGCTATTTAGATTTCCGCTTTTCATTCAACAAATGTAAGGGGAAGACTTTAAATTTTAGATGGAGGAAATAAAATATGGATAAAGAGGTATTCAGACTACGTCTTTATGGAATAGTAATTGCAAACCCTTTCCAAGTCTTTCTCCTAATTGCTCCTTGAATATGGAGGCTGCCTCTTTTAGTTTCTGTGGCTAAGTTCACCTCTGTAGGATTATGTCAGGCAAAGAACTATGAACACAAGCAGCTCCCATTAGGGCTCTCAGCCCCGGGGTTCCTGACAGCTGGGAAGTGTTGCAAGTAAACTATTACAAATAATGGAGAATTGAAGTATATCAATGATTTATTACACAGACTATAAGCAATATTTCAAGGTTATTACCATAAGGATACCTCTCATTCACCCGCATTCCAATTTTATTTTACTTCCTTTTCCTGTCTTGTGGACCACAGATCCACAGAGTTGAATTAATTCTACTGTTTAGTGCATGGTACACTCATAGATTCATAAAAAGCCCTTCAACAATGCTGTTGTTGTTTTCCCTCCAACTCGCTCATCCCACTCTCACTCCCCCTCCCTCCAGATCCCCTTGTTCCTATATTTATGTAGATATATGGATATCCTTGAATAATATATAATATTGCTTTGTTTGCATGTTTAATGTCTAATTTACAAAAGGCAATGGGCTATAAATCTCATTCTCTCTTTAGTTTTTTCATCCAGCTGTTTTTTGGAATCTCTCCTTGCTGTTATATTGAAATCTAATCATTATTGCTGACTGCCTTGCATCCAGCACAGTTGCTTCCTCGATTGCCCTAGGGATGAACACCTCGGTTGACTCTACCACACACACACACACACACGCATAAATGGTGCCGCAAGGACCACCCACAGAGATGTCCCCTCACAGATGTGTGCAGGTCTGTCTCTGGGGGTTGCACTAGGAGTGGGATTGCTGAAGCATAGGATATTACACTCCCACCAGCAGTGTCAGAGGGCTCTCTTTTACCCACATCCTTTCAGCACTTGATATTAATAAGGTTTCCAATTTCTGTCAATCTAATTATTTTAAAGTGGATCGTGTTATAATTTAAATTTGCATTTCTCTGATTACCAGTGAAGTGGGTATCTCTTCCCATGCTTAATAGCAATTTGGGTTTCTCCTTCTATAAACTGCCCATAGCCTTTGCCCAGCTAGCTCTTATATGAGTTTCTGATCTTTTTTTTTTTTTTTTTTTTTTGGCCAATCTGCAGGAGTTCCTTGGGGCATTAATTCCTTACTGATTTTAGACACTGTGCACATCTTTGTCCATGCCACTGGACAGGCAGGTTAACTGTTTTGAACTGAAATCTTTAATTTTTTAGATAGTCAGACCCATCAATTTTCCCCTTATGGTTTATGTTTTTTGGGTATTGGTTAAGAAATGTGCGGAAAACTACAAAGCCACAAAGATAGATGCCTATAGACTCTTCTGTAAGATTTGTGTCTTTTCCCTTCATACTTGGGTCCTTAGTCCATTTGAAATTTATTTTTGTCTGTGTTGAGAGGTAGGCATCCAGCTTTGGTTTTTTCCACAGTGAGTCATTTATCCCAACACTATTCACTAAGTGATCCAGCTTCCTCCCACAGATTTGGGAAGCGGCTCTATTATATACCAGTTTCCCATGGATACACGATTGGGTGTCCAGGTGCATATTCCATTTTTTGGTCAATTTGTCTATTCCTGTACCACTGCCCCACAGTTTTATTGTGGTAGTTTTGAAATATGTCTTAGCTAATGTGTTTTCTTAAGTGGGAGAGAAAGGGGGGTTATATTAGTGGACTAAGAATGGTACATAATTCCACAGCCTCTCTCATCCTTGTCATAGCCCATAATTCCCATATTAGGTCACTCATGGGAAGGGATCCTACATGAAAATTTCACCTGCAATCTATGTCAAAATGGGGCGGGGGAAGCTGAAACATCTAAGAGGTCACCTGTTTGCCATGCACAATATCCTGGAATTAAATTCCGTAGCTTTCAAAATAAGAAAGAGAGTCAATATTTTTTTACTCTGTCTTGAAAGTTAATACCTTAAGAACCTAGAACACAATTCTTCTGTGGAAATCACAGAGCTTCAGGAGTTACTTCATTGGATTGCCAAGAGTCCCTAAGTGGGTAATGTGTATGCAGCAATTGAGGGGCAAAGTGGTTAATAATAAGCCTCACTCCAACAGCTACTAACTCGTTTTACTAATCTGTAGTGGAACTGAAACTAGAACCCAGATCTCCTGAAAGTTCCTCTTCAACTTTACAAATACATGTCTAATGCTCCCTGTGTGCTAGGCATCATTACATGAAATAGAAAAATAAATACCTAGACACGGTCTCTGTCTACATATTATTCAATCAGTGACTTGCCTGGGCCCTGGCTGTGTACTCTGAATCATGGAAAAATGGACCTATTATGAAGTTATGAAGATATTTAGTCTATCTTATCAGCCAGAGGTCAATTCAAATACATTTTACAGACTGGCTGACAATCAGCTAAAAATTCCAAAGAGACTCTGCTGTGGTGGATTAACTGGCCAAATATAGACCTAGTCTATCACTCAGATGAGACAAAATGGTATGCCAAAAATGTCCTTCCAGAACAGGAATTAGATTAAAGCTACATTAGGGTTGCTGGATTGTCAACATTTGAGCTGTTTCCAGCTAAGGGAAAAAACAGAATATTCAGGCTCAGGAAAGAAAGAAAGAGAGAGGGAGGAAGGAGGGAGGAAGGAAGGAAGGGAGGAAGGAAACGAAAAAGCTGAGGCTCAGTTGGGAATACCTAGGAAAAGGGCAGGAGGTAACAGGGGCAGAGACATCCAGAAAGTCTTCTCCTTTCCTCCTCTCTGACTTTACCAGACTCTCATTTTGAGCCTGAATTACTTGTGAGTAAATATCAGCAATTAACCAGCACAAATAAGGTGTGGCTGACACATAGAAAATGTTCAATAATTATTAGCATTTTTAAAAGTAGACAAATAAGGAACTAAACCAAGGAGTATATCAAGCTTTCACTTGCAAGTGTAAAATAAACTGAACATTGTTTACAGTGTCTATTTATCTTTGCTTTCCCTACAGCCAAATTCCTGAAGGAATTATTTCATTAAAAAAAAAAAAAACCAGGTGTTGTTTATCATAGCAAAAAATAAAATAAAAGTAAATATGAGAAAAAGAAAATCGCCCTAAAGTTTGGTTGAAGAAATTTCAACATATTCATATTTTGGAATTCTACTCAGTCTTCATAATTACTCAAAATCGTGTGGTGGATTGAGAGTAACAAAGAAAGATATTTAGACTTTGTGAAATTTAAAAAGCAGGTTAGATGATAATATAATTTATTATTGAAGAATTCAGAGCCTAGAGGCAGACAACTTGGGTTCAGCTCCTACTTCTTCCACTTCAATAGCTGCGAGGCTTTGGGCAGTATTTGTAATCTCTCCCTGCTTCAGTGCCCTCACCTGCAAAATGGCAATAGAAATTAAACCTACTTTGGCCTGGCGTGGTGGCTCATGCCTGTAATCCCAGCACTTTTGGAGGCCGAGACAGGTAGATCACCTGAGGTCAGGAGTTCGAGACCAGCCTGGCCAACATGGTAAAACCCCATCTCCGCTAAAATTAACAAAAATTAGCTGGACATGGTGGCGGGTGCCTGTAATCCCAGCGACTTGGGAGGCTGAGGTAGGAGAATCGCTTGAACCCAGGAGGCGGAGGCTGCGGTGAGCTGAAATCACGCCATTGTGCTCCAGTCTGGGCAACAAGAGCAAAACTCCGTCTCAAAAAAAGAAAGAAAGAAAGAAAAAAAGAAAAAAGAAAAAAAAATTAAACCTACTTCATAGGGTTCTTGAGACAATTTAGTGAATCAATTAATACACGCCCAAGCAATCAGAACAGTGCCGACAGATGTTGGTTACGGTGATTATTATTATAACAGTATCATCTCATATCTTCCTATAGAGAAATGTCTGTAAAGATATACTATACAATTTGAACTATACAATGTTTATCTCCGGAAGGTGAGAGTATGGATTTATTTTTCCTCTTTCTGCTTATCTGCATTTTTCTAATTTTCCTAGACATGAAAATATATTGATTTTCTAATAAGGAGCAACAAGTTACTTTTAATTTGTGAAAAAAAAACTATGAGATGTCTAGAGGCGGGGAAGAATGGCACGTCCATACCATCAAGAGCTCCCTGCTACAAACAGCATGGCAGTGAGGATGGTGCTGGGTTACATCCCCAGTAGGGGGTGAGGGGCTAGGAAAGGGAATAAACGAATGTTGGAGAGAGTGACATTCTCCTCCTCTTTTTTTATCTCACACTCAAGGTTAAGGTTCAATACAGCAGCAAAGTGAATAAAGAAATGAAGTGCTGTGAGAGGTCACGGGGACAAACATCTAGTGGTCCTGGAGTTTTGAAAGGCATTGGATAATTTCACCATCATTAATAACATCTGCAGTCCTGCCAAGCAGGCTAATGGCAGGGGTAATTACAGCCTGTGCGCTAAGACAGATGACTGCTTGTCAGAGCAAGAGAGCAGGTCCACCCCAGGGGCCGCTGCCCAGGGATAGTCAAGGCCAGGAGGCGGCAGGGCCTTGTCAGGAAGGACCCTACCTGATCACAGGAAAGAGATGACCCAGACTGTCCTCTGTGGGCAGATTCTTAGTTCACAAAGGAAATAGGGGGTGTCAGGGAGGTTCAGGGCTTGGGTCTAAATATAAAGCTGGTACATACTAATATCTTGTCATGAAATACTTTCATACTTCACATATCGAGGATTTAGGCTTACAGAGAGATGTTCAGTTCAAAGAAGTTGTGAAATCAATAAGTTGTGTCAGTAACCAGTGATCACCCAGCCATCATTATGCACCAGTAGAGTGATTTTCTAGTCACTTAGACTAAGAAGAGGCCATTTGAAGACTTAATCTTTCTTCATGGATGAGGAAAGGAATGGGTTTAACATGAGCATTTTGGTCTTTCCTTGTCTCTAAATCAAATTAAGTTGTTCAGCTTTTTAATAAAGATGACTAATGTATTTTTTCCAAAGATTTTGTTATGAAATACAAAGAGTTATTTTTGAAGTGAAGATTTCCATCTGGATAAGTCTCAGAAAGAATCCTTCTATCCATGAGATGGTTCCCTACTGAGGATGCCAAAGGGAAACACTTGCAATGCCAGTTGGGGATTTGTCCCAATAACTTCACTTAGGCAAAAGTATATCACATGATTATTTCAGTAGACTTCTATACAAGTTTACTTGTTTGGAGATATTAGACCCCCGAATGTAATGCTGCACAATTTTAAAAGACACCTAACCAACTTCCATTTATATATTTCAGATTGAACAAGAGTGTTTGTATTAGTCTGTTCTCATGCTGCTAATAAAGACGTACCGGAGACTGGGTAATTTATAAAGAAAAAGAGGCTTACTGGACTCACAGTTTCATATGGCTGGGGAGGCCTCACAATCATGGCAGAAGGTGAAGGAGGAGCAAAGACATGTCTTACATGGCAGCAGGCAAGACAGCGTGAGCAGGAGAACTGCCCTTTAGAAAACTATCAGATCTCATGAAACTTATTCACTAACACAAGAACAGCACAGGAAAAACCACCCCCATGATTCAACTACCTCCCACCAGGTCCCTCCCACAACACATAGGGATTATGGGAGCTACAATTCAAGATGAGATTTGGGTGGAAACACAGCCAAACCATATAGTGTTTATTACATATTTCTCCTGGAACCCCTCTAAAATGATAGAAAAGGAATTGAAGATGTTTACAGTCACACACATTAAAAAAAAGAAAAGGAGATGAGAGCAGGCTACTGATGCCAATTAAACATTACAAGCTGGATGAGACCTGGAACTTTCTTTTCCAGGAGTGTGACAGACTAGACATTGTGGCAAGCTCTATTGCCCAAATATACTGAGATCTTTGTTAAAATACATTCAGCAAATATAAAGAGACAAGGTGGGAAATACGAGGGAGAGGTTAAGAAAACTGGAAGAGAAAGTGAGAAGGTGTGATAGAGTCTTACAAAGAGATAATGAAGAAAATGGAAGAGGTGTAAATGTTCCTGAACAAATGGAAATTATCCATCTACTGATCCAGGAAATAATACATCTTAGATGAAATTCACTAATATTGGTAACATGATACTTTACTTTAGTTGAAGGTGTATTCATTAGTATTCATTTTATTATCAGGCTTTTAACGTGTAGATACATCAGGTATACTCTTTTGAATGTGTTAAAAATTACACACTATAACAAATTAAATATTTGCATAAGTGCTGAGTTAGGCTTCAGCTTTATGAACTTTGCTAAGCTCCTATAAAAAGATCCAACCACAAGTTAGTCTATGAGAGTGTAGTCTTAGAGGCTAATGATTTTGCCCCTCGCTGGTTTTCTGTTTTCTGCTTTCAGAACCCCTAGTATTTGTATGTTGGACTTCTTGATTGATATCATATTTTCTTATCTTTTCTCTGCAAATTTTTATCTTTTTAATTCTGTTTCCTGAAAGACTTCTTCCATGTTTATCTCCAATCCCTTCTATTAAGTTTTTAAATGTCTGCTATAATGTCTGAATTTCTTTAAATGTCTGAATTTCATCTAAGATGGGTTGTTTCCCAGATCAGTAGATTGATACTTTTCACTAGTCCAATAACATTTATATTTCCTCCATTTTGTCTATTATCTCTTTATAAGACCCTGGAAAGTCTTAGAGGTTGGAAGCACCACATACACCAGAAGACTGGGATGAGGGGTGGGGCTGAAAACTGGAAGACTGGTTAAAAGTCTGTACAAGGAGTAATTGAGCCTGGATTATTTCCCTCTAAGCAAGATGGCTGGTGCTCCTCCATTCCAAAGACTGTAAGTTTTGTCTCAGGAGAAATTGAGTTGAAAGAGGTCTAACCTAGACACCAAACATAGCTGAAAGCACACTGGATTCGGTGACAGCCTCTCTCCCGTTCCCACACATGTTTATTATTATTATTACTACTCCAACCCTAATTCCCAGAAAGCAGATTAGAAATTTGGTCACTGGAGAAAAAGACTGATGACTGACCCCATTCCCCCAAATCTAAGAACCCATATTTCTAGGGGTTGCCCCATTGCAACCAGAAAGTGCCCACTATTCGTCCTATTGTGAAGAAAGTCTCCTCTCCATAAATAAGCCTTATCCCTCTCCTATCCAGTTTCCAGTCATCTCTTTTGTGTCCCAGTCTGAAATGTAAAGAGATGGCCATGTGTTAACAGACATTTGATGAAAGCTCCCAATATGAAAGCCATACATCAAAACAAACAATTTGTAGGGGGAGGCATGGAAGAAAGTAGGAGGAAATAGAATCAAGGCAAGTACTGAGGAAAACTACAATGTTAACAAACTATAATTAGTATTGAAAGATAAGGGATAACATTGCATCTACGAAGCAAGAATTAAATGTTATAAAATGGAACATCCAGAAAAAGAAAAACAGTTTTTTTTTAAATTAGAAACATCATAGCAGACATTTAAAAATTCAGTAGAAGGAACTGGATGATAAAAGTTGAAGATCCCTTTCAGGAAATAGAATGTAAAAGATAGAAAATTACAGAGAAAAGAAAAGAAAATATGACATCTATCAAGAGGTCCAACATACAAGTAATAGGGGTTCCAAAAGCAGAAAACAGACAACCAAGCAAAATTAGGAAATACAAATCCCCCATATTTAAGGGTACAAGTTTTCAGTTGGAAAAGGACCTTTGAGTATCAAGTAAAATGAATAAGAAGAAGATCCACAACAAGTCACATTGAGTGAAATCCTAATATAACAGGGATAAAGAGAAGAACTTAAAACAGATGGTGTGGGGAGTAGGAGGAGTAAGTCATATATAAAAAATTAGAAATGAGAATGTTATGAAACTTTCAACAGTCACAGTAAAACCTCACAGACAGTGGAGTGATGCTTTCAAAAAACTAAACAAAAAATTATTTCTCACCTATAGTTATACATCCAGCCAAATTCTCAATCAAATATGAAAATAGAATGAAGGCTTATTCAAACCTGCAAGTTTATTTTGCATGCGTTCTTCCTCAGAAAAATTATGTCCCAGTAAAACAGTAAGTCAATAAAGTAAACCAAGATGGGAACTAAGAAAAAGTAGAATCTAAAGTTGTAGAGAATAAAAAGAATTCCTAGGATGATGGGAAATCAAGCAGTAGAAATAGAGGCATGTTATTTAAAAATTTAAGAATTACTATAAGAAGACCAGGTGCAGTGACTCACGCCTGTAATCCCAGCATTTTGGGAAGCCAAGGCAGGCGAATCACAAAGTCAGGAGATTGAGACCATCCTGACTAACACGGTGAAACTCCGTCTCTACTAAAAATACAAAAAAAACTAGCCAGGCGTGGTGGCGGGCGCCTGTAGTCCCAGCTACTCAGAAGGCTGAGGCAGGAGAATGGCGTGAACCCAGGAGGCGGAGCTTGCAGTGAGCCGAGATAACGCCATTGCACTCTAGCCTGGGTGACAGAGCAAGACTCTGTCTCAAAAAAAAAAAAAAAAGAATTACTGTAAGAAGAAAACAAACAGCCAAAAGGCTTGAAAGTGGTTGCTTCAGGAGAATGTAACTTGGAGTTGGGAAGGGGTAGGGTCTACTCTTTGATTTTTAAAATCTGTATGTATATATTACTTTAAAATATTTAAGTTAAGAAAAATATATCTCAAGACTAATCTAGAACACTCTGGGGCCTAGTTCTTTTTTTTTTTTTAAAGCATCAGCTACAGTTTATTTTTACCCATTTCAGTTCTTAATTTAAGCAATGAAGCACAGAGAAAAATTGGAAACAGTAAAGAAATGGGGAAAAAAGAAACCACATTATCCATAATCCTCCAACTCTATGTGACCATCTGAATCATTTTGCTTTCAATATTTTCATAGAGTTGTAGTCATGGCTTCCACATAATTATATCCTGCTTTTCTTCTCCCACATTATATCGTGATCAATTTCCAGTTTGCTATATAGCATTGTAATCATCTTTCTTAATGGTTTGACAAGTCTTTTTGATCTGACTGTCACACTCAACAAAGTAAGTCACCTCTGTATTAGTCAGGGTTCTCCAGAGAACTACAAGACCAATAGGAGGTATGCATATATAAATACACACACACACACACACACACATTTATTATGAGAAATTGGCTCACATGATTATTGAGACTGAGCAGATCAAATCCCATGATCTGTTGTCTGCAAACTGGAGAGGAGACCAACAGTATAATTCCAGTCCAAGTCTGAAGGCCTGAGAACCAGAGGCTGAGGTTGTAAATCCCAGTCAAAGGGCAGGAGAAGACTAATGTCCCAGCTCAAGTACGTGGCAGGAAGCAAACGGGCAAATTTCTCCTCCCTCTGCCTTTTGCCCTCAAGGAATTAGCTGATGCTCACCCACACCAAGCCAGATCTACTTTACGGAATCCACAGATTCAAATGCTAATTTCATCTTGAAGCAACCTCAAAAATATGCCTAGAAATAGTGTTTAAACTGGGCACTCTGTGGCCCAGTCAAGTCCACTCATAAAATTCACCATCCCAGTCCCCTCTCCCTCCCTCCCATGGTCCTATTTTCCTGCTTTTCAGACACTCCTAGCACGTGCTTCTCCACCGGCCTTGGCCCTGGGATGCTCTTCCTCGCTGTCACCACTCAAGAAGTGGCTTAAATGCAACTCCCGCAAGACCTTTTGCGACCCTTGGGCTCCAGTAGGCCCCTTTCTTTCACACCTGTTTTCATCACGGCAGTTTTCACTCCCTGACATTTTCTTGTTTATTTCTTAATTTGTTTATCTGGGGCCTGTCTCCCTCAATTGATTGTAAACTCCATGGATGCAGAAATTATATCTTTCCTATTTCCCACTCGAAGACGAGCACAGAAAACAGAGCTTGGCACAGAGAAAGCACTCAGTAAATATTTGAGGGGTGGGGGGTGAATGAATAAGTGACTGAATAATGAATGGATGAAATGCTAACTGCTCAGGGCACAGAGAGAAACCTGAGGCTGAACAGGAATAACGCAGAGCTTGTTAAGCAGGGAGTCAAGAGATCTGCTTCTAGTCTTGGCTCCGCCACTCATCAGGTGCATAACTTGGAATAAGACACACTGAACCTCTCTGTGCCCGGGTGTCTCACCTGTGAAATGAGCAGGTTGGAGTAGGTGGCCTCCATCATCTGTTTTGACTGTAAATACTGTGGTCTGCCTCTTTGCAAGTCCTCATTTTGCTAAAGATTTGTGTTGTGACTTTTGGGGAATAACTTTAGTTGGTTTCCCAGGAAGATGGATGAGTAGAAAATTTAGTCAAACAAATAAATCTCTTCTTTTTCTTTTTTTTTCTTTTTGCCCTGCATGACAACCAGCAATTAGTTTTAAGATTTCTTGACTCTGTCTTTTCTTTTGTAAGAGAGAGTAACTGACTCATCGATTAGGTAAATGAAGAAGCCTGAAGCTAGAGGGTGCCCTCGCAAGAAACTTCCTTGACAGGCAATGATCCTTTAGGGAAATAATAGAGAATGGTGGCTGAAAGCATATAGTCTGATGTCAGACGAACCCAGTTATAAGTAATCTCCATGCAGGAACCTGGACAGGTTACTTAGGCAGAGAGGGTTGGATAGTAGTGCCAAATGCTAGAGCCTGACTGTAGGGGGTTGAGTCCTAGCTCTGCCACTTGCTGGCTGTGAAACCTCACTTGTCTCAGGTTTCCATCTGAAAATGGAGATAAGAAAGTACCCACTTTATAAAGTTACTGTGAGGAGTAATGAATTCCAACTGCATAAAACCCCTTAGTCAGCGGGCGCTGAGAGCACACAGTTACCACTCTTTGGGTTTGCTGCTATTGTTTTGCTGTCATTACTTAATTTATCTAGGTCTGTTTCTTCATTCATTCATCAATGAATATTTACCAAGTGCTTTTGAAGAGGCATCCTATCACTTCATTAACTTAAGATGAGACTTCTGGGTCTCAATTATAAAATCATTAGCCTATAAGTCTGGGAGGAAGTGTGTTAATATCTCTTGCAATCATTCTCAAACATGCTCCCCTGGCAGTACATCTCTGGGAGAACTGGCTGTGCCAGTCATCCAGGGGAGCATGGCTCACCCCCGATGTGCAGGATTCTCCTCCCCTCTGTCATCCCACCAGAATTTGGACTTCACTGTGCTCCGAGTCAACTCTTCTGACACCCAGTCTGGGCCAGAACAAGCAAGGCAGGTAAATAACAAAGTGAAGGGGAAGAGAAACTCAGAGGTATAAATGGAGGCACTCCAAAAAAGAAAGAAAGAAGTAACAAAGCACTAGAAGCTGTTTCCTCCTAACACACAGAGCAATTGGTAGAGATGAATTTGGGATCTGATGTTCATCTCTGCCCTCACTTTCTCTGTCATTTCCCTTACTTTCATTTCTGAGAATACTTCTGAAGCAGAGATTTGGGTTCATGATAGTGGATGAAATAGGAAAATGTTTAGAAGTAAATAATGGTAGCTTTAAAGAAAGGACGATCAAAGTTGCTAACAGCATATTGATGCACTTGCATATGGAAGAATTAAATAAGTTCATAAATAAATGAAGGTAGATCTTGAGATTATAGCTATTGAATTATCCTTGGATCAATAACTGGAGCCTATCTTTGTCGAGTATTTATATTTCTCCTAGTCCATAGTTAAAATTAACACTTAGGATCATGGTCTGTCCAACTGCCTCTATTATTAATAGGGCTTCAGAAGGAACTTACAACCTTCTCCTGCAAGCCGGGTCTTCTTCCATGGTCTCTAACTTCATCCAAATAAGGCATATAACCTAGGAGTTTTATTCGTCACACTCCTACTCTCTCAACATATCCAAACATCAGCAAATCTTACTAATCTTAGCACACAAATACCTTTCAAATTGGTGAATATTCATTAATTCAAAATAGTGATGGTTAGCATGTTCAAAAACATAAATTAAAAAATAAAATATAAAAAAGAATAAGACATAATTAAGCAAAACAGGTGACTCTATAACAAGAAAAGGTGGATAGGAAAAAGAACTAGTTAGAAACATCAGAAACAAAAAGTATCAGAAAATATACAAAATCAGTAGATGCAATAAAACCTAAATTGGATGCAGTCACGATAATTAGTTTAAGTTGAAAGACAGTACTGAAGAATTCATGCAGAATACAACACAGCAACAAAGAAATACTGAGTAAAGAGGAGACTTCAGAGGAACGGTGTGGTAACTTTCCTGCAAAGATGGTCACCATTAATTCCACCTCTCCCCATACACACAGACTTCTCTCCTGTCAAGAGGCACTGTCTCCCTTCCTCTGGAATCTGGGCTGGCCTTATGATGTTTTTGACCAAGAGAATGTGGTAGGGGTGATATTCAGAGCTTCTGTGGCTAGGTCTTAAAAATTCTCGGCAGATTCTGCCCGGGGGTACTTAAAACACTCCGTCTCAGAAGCCAGTAATCCTACTGCGAGAAGCCTGAGCCACATGGGGAACTGACTAAGACCCATGGAGAGCCAACATGTAGGTATGCCAATGGACAGCCCCAGGTGAGCTCCCACCCATGGGATCATCAGCTGTCGACATTTTGGGCCCATGAGCCATGGGGCCAGTGAGTCATCTTGGACGTCCAACCCAGTCAAGTTTCTGGATGATTGCGCTCCAGCTGGCATCTGGCCTCAAGTGCACAAGAGGTCCCAAGTGAGAACAACTCAGCCAAGTCCAGTCACCCCGTGAACCATGAGAAATAACAATAAATTATTGTTTTAAGTCACATTTGGTGCGGTTTGTGGTACAGCACTAGATAATGGAACCTACCAAGAAGAGACTGAGAAGTTCTGATTAACAACTAACAGTAAGTCCAGAAGAAAATAGAAAAAAAAGGCAGAAAAATTATATTCAAGAATATTCAGGAATTTTCCAGAATGGAGAAAGACGTGAGTTCTCAGCATGAACATGCACATCTCATATGTCAAGCAAAATAATTAAAAATAAATCCACACCTAGTCACATTGTTGCGAAGCTGCAAAGCTTAAAAGCTAACAGACAAAAAGGCAGGTCACCTGCAGAGTAATGACAACTGAAATGGCAGCAGACTTCTCATCAACATCAAGAAACGTATGATGGCAGGAAAGCAGTATTTTCCGTGTTGAAAGAAACAAACTATCAATCTACAATTCTGGACTCATCTACTTCATCATTTGAGTGAAAGCATAATAGATACATTTTAAGAGATGCAAAAACTCAGAGAGCTACCTTTATGCTCCCTCAATAAAAGATTTAATTCTAACTGGGCACAGTGGCTCACGCCTGTAATCCCAGCACTTTGGGAGGCTGAGGCGGGTGGATCACAAGGTCAAGAGATCGAGACCATCCTGTCCAACATAGCGAAACCCTGTCTCTACTAAAAATACAAAAATTAGCTGAGCATGGTTGTGCACGTTAGTGTGGTGGCATGGTTAGTCCCAGTTACTCGGGAGGCTGAGGCAGGAGAATCACTTGAACCCGGGAGGTGGAGGTTGCAGCGAGCCAAGATCGTGCCACTGCACTCCAGCCTCGTGACACAGCGAGACTCCGTCTCAAGAAAAAAAAAAAAAATTTAAATTAAAAAAAAGATTTAATTCTACAAGAAGAAATAAGAACTTAAAAAGAAAACTGTATCCATGCAACAGAAGGCAAACCTAAAGTACAAAGTAACCAACTGCAGAATGATGCATATAGTATAATACTGTTTAAGTAATACTTAAACCCCTACCAAAAGACTACGTATTGTTTATTAAAATATCCACATATAGTAAAGTGGGAAACATGGACAGAAATGATACCTACCAGCTTCAGGACAATGGCAACCACAGGAGAGGGAGCAAAGAGAATGGAATTGAGAGGAACACATCAAAGGCCCCAACTATATCTGTAACACCTGTAATTCTTACTATTTGAACTCTTGTCTCTACTTAGGAACTGAATAGAGTCCAGTGATTTTTTTTGAAAGAAAATTGTTTGGAGGAAATGGTATCTCCTCATTCTCTGAAATCTTACGACCTAAAACTTAAGACCTACATGGATTCAGATAAAATGGTGCACATTGCTCTCTAAGCTTCCTGTCTGAACCGTCACTATCCAAGCTCATTAACTGCATAGAATCAGAGAGCACAGAATACCAGGTTTCTGTTGCTTTAAAAATACAAGGTCTTAAGCAAAATAGTAAAATGCTAACAATTTGTTAAATCTGAATGGTTGGTACTTTTGTGTTTAAATATTTCAAATATTTTAACAAAACAGTTTTTTATTAGTAATTTGTGGAAAGCAATGTCATGGCTTTCTTTTAGAGTCACAACACAAACACTAACTGGTGTCTGTGTAGGTGACAGCACTTTGTGTTGGCCCCACTGCGGGAGCAGTAAGATTTTGCCACTTTCTGAGCTGCTTCATCTGTATTTGGGTCCCCAATGCCACCAGACAGAGCTGGGCTGTGCCCCCCACTTCATTCACAAATTTACAGAGCTAGGAGGAGACATTCAAAGATACATGACTATGTCTGATGAAGTAAGTTCCCCGACAAGGCAAATTTTTATTTAAAAGAAAATAAAAGTCCCAAGAGGAAATTTACTTAAGGAAGGTGACCCATACTTGGAAGTTGAAAGGCTATGCTGGACCAGGGGCAAGGAGAGCTAATACCAAACTGAATGTGTAGAGAACCACAGGAACAGTGATATGAATGTGAACACGAATCAGGTGCCACCAGGACTTCTCCTGACTAGCAACTGGACCACAGAGCCCACAGCCCACTAAACCTGGGTGAGGGCTGGGCATCCAGCCTCCAGAGACTTGAACTGGTTCTCCGTATGGTAGCAAAAAAGGTCAAGTCTAATTAATGGGCAAGTCTAACTCATTCCATGATTCTCAGGAATCTTTGGGAGAAAAACCCAAGAGAAGTCTAAACTTCCTGCTGATTTGACAGGTGGGGCCTGGACTTTTGTGATTTGGATATTTGAGAGGAATCATTATCTTATATTGGAGATATAGACTGCTGATGGCAAGGCTTTGGGCTATTGACTTTATCCTCATCATTTGTACACTTGGCAAAGAGGAAGCAGAGGTGGAAAGATTTCAAAACAGCAGCCTATCCCCAAGCAATACCGCAGTCAATGAGGCCTTTCCTGACCACTCTATTTAATATTGTATTCCTCCCACCACGTACTCTGGACCTGTCTCCCAACTTTACTTTCCTTAGTAGAAGGATGACCTTAGCATTTAAAGAATTATTTAGTATTTTTTCTGTCTCTCCAACTAGGATGTAAACTCCATGAAGTCAGAAATTATCTGTTTTGTTGGCTGCTGGTCTGTAAGTTTCAGAGCAGTGCCTGGCACAAAATAGAAGCTCAGTAAACATTTATTGAATGAATGACTCAACCTGTGTTTGGCTTTGGAGTGTGCTCAGACATAACACATACATCACAAACACTCTCAGTGAGATAAAATTTATGGGAGACCATGGATTTGGACTGAGCTCCTGCACTAGACCCTGACAAACCAATCTAAAGTGAAGTCACTCATGCTAAGGCTCCATGTCACCAAACTGAAACCTAAGCTGTTTACCTGTAAGATCTGACCTTTTGAGAAAACAGGAGAGACAGTAGCCTAACATCCAAATAGGGCTGTTTACCAAGAAACCAGAGATTCACAGCAGCCAATCAAAAGGGGCCCACTCAACGGAGCTTGTGATAAGGAAGCCGCCTCTGCTGTAACCCACACGAGGAGAGTAACCTGAAGTGACCTGACGTTAGCCAATCTGCTCTTTGCACCAGGCTATCTCCCTGTTCCTGCTCAAGTTGCCTTACAAAAACCCACTGTTCCGCCTCACCCAGTGGCGCTCCAGTCTATTTTGTAGACTGGATGCTGCCCAGTTCATGAATCACTAATAAAAGCCACTCAGCCCTTCTCAGCAGACTCAGGGCCCAGTGCTTGCTAAATATAATGGAATCTAGAAACAGTGTGAATGGAGCACCCTGTTTTTGGTTTTAAGCTGAAAGAAACCCTAAGGCAGGTTAGGAGCAAGCAGCCTGCCCAGACCACAGCCATTGCCTACGGATCAGAAAGAGGCCTGGGCTGGAGTAAGGAGCAGAACCTTCCCACGGAACCCAGGGTCACACCAACTCTGAGGAGCCCAGTGACACACATGGGCCTGGGAAGGAGGTGGCCAGGATAGGCTTGCCAGGGACAGTGCCTGTGTCTCCACTTCTGCCCCATGGTGCCTCTGGAAGGTGATCTCACCTCCTGTCCAAACCCCAGACTTCTAGTAGCTTCTCCAGCTTTTTTACTATGAAAAAAAATAAAGAGAGAGAGAGAGAACTCGGGAGAATTAGAGAAGGGGAAAGGTGGAGGAGCAGACAGACTGGGCTGAACCAGTAAGCGTCCTCCCAGGGGCAGCTGTGCAGGAAAGGGACTGAGGCTGGACGTTAGCTAGAGCTCTGCTGTGATGGAACAAAAGTAAAGTCCCTTTTCTGCAGGGCGGGGGATTCCTGAAACAATGTCCATTGTGGACTTCTAAAGCCTGGCTGGGGCCCCAGCTTCTAAAATGGGTTGAGTTGTAACAGCAACAACAACTTGGCTTCTTTTTATGGTGATCCCTAGGCCACCCTATCCTGATGGCCTGACCTTCAGGAGGACAAGGTGAACTGTTCCCCTTATCTCGCCTTGCTTGACAAGACAGGGTTATCAGGAGGGGAATCAAGTTCAAGTTTGGGTTTTTTTTTTTCCCTCCCTTCTGGTATTTCCTACTGTACACGCTGCCAGAGGTAATGACAATGGTGGAAACTAATAAACTCTATGCATAAGCTTTTCTTTCTGGTACAACAAACACAGTTTATGAGTTTCTCTCCCGCTTTTAATCCTTGCTTAAAGTCTTTTCTTTTCCTTGCCTGTGGAGTTCAGCACTTGCCTTGCTAAAGGCCGCTGCCTTTTGTTCTGGCCTGAAGCACAAACTTCAGTGGCAGCCTTCTTATTTAGGACATGCTTTCTCACCCTCTTTCTGTTTCTCCTTCCCTGTGTCTGTCCCTCCCTCCCCTTCCCTTCTCCGCCCCCCCCCCCCACCCCACCCACCAAAACTAGTTTATTTGTTTGAAATTGCCAATACAGCATTTCCTACACTGACAGTGGCAACCTGAGTTATGGATTCTGAGTTTCCAGTTCACTGCCCAAACGACTCAGGGCATGTATTTCATGGGCCTCTTCCAGGTGGAACTGGTAGGGAGAGATGCTAAATAATCGACTTGCCAGAGTGTGTTCATAATACGTGTTTCCTCTGCATAAACTAATGAGACTTACATAATTAAGTGCGTGTACGTCTTCCCTGACTGGCGGTGTTGGTCCCTGGTTTGGGACTGTCAGAGAAGGCTGGCAGGTGCCACAGAAAGGAGGTGGGCTTGCCAGGTATCTGCACCCCTCTTGTTGGCCCTCCTCTTCCAGGGATCTTCACTACTGCCTCCAAGGCTCCACCAGCCAGAGGACCAGGCCTCTGAGCATCTCATGTCCCTGGGAGGAGAAAGGTAGGAAGCAGAAATGGCCTTGCCTTATCCTGCATATCTAAAAGCAAATTACCTCAGCTCCAAACTTAAAAATACTCCTATATGTAAACAGCACCCATCAATAGCTGGTAAGTTATCACCTTCTCCCTTCACAAACACATATCCAGCCTTCATTCAGATGATCTTTGACTTCGAAGTAAGAACCCACAGAAAGACTTTCAGATGTAGATTCCAGTAATTTTGCCACAGATTACTATAGGATGGTAGGTGACCTTCAACGCAAATAATTCCTCAGTTTAGACTGAAACCACCAGAGAATATCTGAATAAACACAGTATTTGTCTCCAACAGCTCAGCTGTCTTTGGCTGCACCATGTCACCTATAGCTGTGTTGTTGCTATGCCCTGGCTGGGAGGAGAGAGCTGGACGGATCCACCTCTGCCTTGCTGTGTGGGATTGGGCAAGTCACTTTCCCTCTGGGCCTGTGTTTCCTCAGCTCTAAATTAAAAATTAAACTGAATT
Source organism: Piliocolobus tephrosceles (assembly GCF_002776525.5). Classification (NCBI taxonomy): domain Eukaryota; kingdom Metazoa; phylum Chordata; class Mammalia; order Primates; family Cercopithecidae; genus Piliocolobus; species Piliocolobus tephrosceles. The sequence continues at coordinate 37,616,085 of NC_045436.1, read as the reverse complement.
ATTTCTAAGATCCCTTCCATGTTTAAAATTCTATGAGCCTGAGACGAAATTTGACTACTAGTATCCAGGTCCATTACCGATTGTTAATCCCTAGACATCCCCACAAGAATATGAGCTACTGGTGACTTCACACTTTTATTAAAAGTATATATAATTGAAATATAATATATATGCAAAAAAGCATATAAATGTACTGCTTAATGGGTTTTCTCAAACTGAACATACCTCATCTAACCAGCACCCTAATCCAGAGGTAGAACATTCCCGGCTCCCACAGAAATCCCTCACCCACCACCTCTCCAGTCTCAGGTTCCACATTAATGCTTCATAAATAAATTTTGACTCTACAGCTAATCTGCCTTCAATTCTGTTACTTAGGCAAATTCACAAATAGTCCACACCTGCATTGTAATAAACAATAGGGGACAAAATAAGCAGTTCTAGGGAACTAGAAATGATCCTTTATTACCCAGAGAAAGAGTTTGTCAAACGCAGGAGATACACAAGAGCATAAATAAAACGAGAAATGGCTTAAAACATGACAATTGTGGCAGTGGTCAACAGCATTGATTCCTTGAGTGCTCCTGCCTAGATGTGGAAATCAGTTCATTACTGAAAGGAAAATAACAGCAATTATACACATTTCCAACACCAAACACACATACACACACACACAGACACACACACACTTGTATGGTTCATTTTGGTCACTGAATATAACTCCTTCTTTTAGAGAAAAAGAAATGTTTAGGGTTTCATGAGTCATACAAATGTATGCAAAGCACATTATAAACACCATGTAAGCTCTATGAAGATTGATTTGTAATTCCAATATCGGTGTACTGAGGGATCATTGATGGGTGTGCTTTATATTCACCGGCCATGAAATCAAATTGTGGAGCCTGATTCTACCCCCTGGATGGCCCAGAATTGGGAGGTGACTGGAGCCGAACTTTCCTTAGGCGGCTGGGATTTTTTCCTAGGTCAGGAGGAAGGGTAGGGGTTTTAGGTTTGGAAGGGTCTATGGAGGACCTGCAGTGCAAACCCTCTATTTTATAGACAAGCAGTTTGGGCCCAGAACAGGAAAGGGAGATGACAGGTCACCAGCCAGATGGTGCAGGCCAGGGAACCCCTGTGCGCTTTCCACCACGCCATGGGCCATCCCTGATCCCGTGCCCTGCTGTGGCAGCTCCTGGATGTGGAGTTCCCTGCTATTCCCTTTCACAGCACCAAAAGCAGAGAAGATGGGAGGAGCTGCCACTGGCGCCCACAGCCCTTCTCTTCTTGGCCTTTTGTGGTCATCCAAGACTGTCTTTTGCGCTTTTTCCTTCTTGAATGTAGATTTAGCAAGTTGAGGTAACCTCATCCCTAATTCCTGCCACTTCATCATCATCTCTCCATGCCAGTTCCCTCTCTTCTTTGGGGGAGGTCCTTGTTTTTCTCCTCCTCCATTCTAGCCCCTGTGTGCACCCCCTCCTCCCTGCAGGTGCCCTCTCTGAGTTTGATGCACACGTGTCCTTGGTTGTCTGTGTCCTTGTAAAGTTTAGCTTGATGGGTGTAGAGGCTTCTAAATTACATCAATGATAGTGTGCTACAGACTTTCTTCTGGTTCTTCCTTGTTTTGCCCACCACCATGTTTTTGAGTTCTATCCATGTAGGATATGCACACTGAGTTGATTCCGTCTAACTGCTGTGATATATTCAGTGGTGTTGAGGGCCACATTTTACATCTAAGCTCTCCTCTTAAATGGTGAATTTTGGCAATCTACCCAGCTCCCCTCCTGATGGTTTTCCCTTTCTCCCTAGCTGGGTTTTCCCTTTCTCCCTAGCTGCCCAATGCTTGGACCCTTTCCTCCTGCCTCCAGGCTGTGCTTCCTCCCCACTATGTGCTATTACTCTCTCTGCAGATTCCCAACTTTTTCTTTACTAATTTCACACCTTCCCCTTCCCTCAGTTTCACCAGCCAAACCTTCTGCTCTGCTGAATTCCACCTCCTCCACCAGGCCTTTCCTGCTTCCAGTAGCCCTCAGCTTCTACACAGCCAGAACACACTTTGTCCATATTATTCCTTTTTGGGTCTTGATTATATCTTGTTTCAATTTGCTAGATAACCTGAATAAATCCCAGAGCCCTACATGGTCCATTCTCAACCCAGTGGCATGTTCAGGGAAACACAATCCAACAATTTAAATTAATTACTAATGCTTCAATTCTTTACTCCATTTCTCTAGCAAATATTAAAAGAAAGAGAGAATGGTCAATGCACAGCAAACACCATTGAAAACAAAACAAAGCAGCCAGGCGCAGTGGCTCACACCTGTAATCCCAGCACTTTGGAAGGCCGAGGCAGGTGGATCACCCAAGGTCAGGAGTTCAAGACCAGCCTGGCCAACATAGTGAAACCCCGTCTCTGCTAAAAAATAAAAAAATTAGCCAGGCACAATGGAGGATGCCTGTAATCCCAGCTACTTGGGAAGCTGAGGTGGGAGAATCGCTTGAACTCAGGAGGCAGAAGTTGCAGTGAGCTGAGTGAGATTGCACCACTGCATTCTGGCATGGGCAACAGAGCGAGACTCTGTCTGGGGAAAAAAAAAAAAAAAAAAAAAAGCAAGCTTCTCTCAGTATCACAGCCTCTCTCAATATCTCCCGGCCATCGAAGGCAAAAGTTCTCCGCTTGGCTGTTTCAGCACCATCTTCCCTTTGGCTTTTTCCCCATACCAGAAATGGCCACCAACACTTTTCCTCTGCTCAGCCACCTAGTGGGTCACACCAGGATGGGTGGATGAGGGGCAGCTTCACATCTTCTAGAGCTCCTTTCTTGTGAATGGACAAGCACAAAGACCCCTGGGATAGCTAATTCTATCCAACTATTTTTCTGTGGAACTCTGATGAATGTAGTTCTCTGCTTTATGGCAATTATTTAACTTTGCAACAGTCTTGTGGTTTTGGGAAAATTAACCAAAGTCTCAGCCCCCAGGGTGGGCCTTCATTGGCATAACCATGCAGTATAATCTCATCCTCTTTCTTTGCTGTGGTCAAGAGATGGGACTGAGCCACTCATCACACGGCTCTCCCTGTCCATAATAATTGATTAGCCCAATCCAAATGAACTGCAGGACTTGGTTCATTGTGCTGAATCAAGAGAAGAAGCTCTTTCTTGCCTCGATGGGGGTAGGCTGAGGCTGCGGCGGCCCTTTTGCTCTGAGGGGAGCCAGTCTGTGGATGAAGCCAGAGCATGGAAGAAGGCAGTCTGGAGACTCACGGGGACATAGGAACCACAACCCTGGAAAAACTGTCCCAGCCACCTGCAGCACTGTGGGAGTTACCTCCGCCAAAAAGTTTCTCCTGTTGTTTGAAATGGCTTGAGTTTGGTCTGCTATTTTAGTCTGCAACCAAAGGTCCTCTTCCTTCTTCCAACCTTGCTGACTCTGGCTTGTGTTTGTTTCTTCTAGCTAGCTGCAGGTACCTCCAGGGACAAGCCATGAAACACAAATTGTGTAAATCCAGTGATTCTGCATACAAGTCAAATGCTCATATTTGCATTTAAAAGAGATATTACACAATGTAAAGGCGAAAAGTAAAATTCATGCTAGTAATTTGAATTTGAATTTAATAATTAATGTCACCGTCTCAGTTGCCTCTTTTTTCAAAGGGGATTTTTAAAAATTGCCTCATCTGACAAGATTACATGAACTATCATATGTAAAGTGTCTGGCTCTTTGTTTAACACTTAGTCAATGAGCATTTAGTAAATGGTTTTCTTTTCCTTTTCTCTTCTTCCTTAAAGCAGGAACTGGGCCACACAGCAGGAGGTGAGCCGCAGACAAGCGAGCATTACCGCCTGAGCTCCACCTCCTGTCAGATCCGCAGTGGCATCAGATTCCCGTAGGAGCACCAACCCTACGGGGTGAACAGTGAACGTGAGGGATCTAGGTTGTGCACTCCTTTTGAGAATCTAATGCCTGATGATCTGAGGTGGAACAGTTTCATCTCAAAACCATCCTCTCCACCCCGCTGTTCACTGTTTATGGAAAAATTGTCTTCCACAAAACCAGACACTGTTGCAAAAAAGGTTAGGGACCCCTGCCTTAAAGGACCAGCCATTTGTAGGGAGTTAAGGGAGATACATACACATCCTGATACAAAGAAAAAAAGGGGAAAAGAGTGTTGCTATAAGTCAAACTCAACAAAAAGAATGTTGCCCTCTAAGCCAGATGATTGGGGAATGGAATCCAGTGTGGGCTCTTTGAGATTCTTCAAGTCCCATCACAAGGACCCTACCCTGTCTCCCTCCCCCTGCAGCAACCCTGGCTCCTGTGCTGCCTCCTGATCTCCTGGAGCAGGCTGCTGTGTCAGTGGGTGATCGTCCCCAGTCAGTGTTGGTGTGGCTGGAACTAGGAACCCAGAAGGGCTATGGCTTCACATAGAACCAGCATGGGGCCTGTTCTGGGAAAGAAAGTGTGAGACTCTTCTGCCTGTGGAAATAAGTAGAGGATTCCTAAGTAAAAAATATAAAGATGACTTTTTTCTTTTAAGATAAACTTTTTGTTATGGAAATTTTCAATAATATACAAAATAGACACTGGTATATGAGCTCCTCTGTACCCATTGCCGGCTTCAACAGTTATTAACACCTGGACAGTCTCGTTTCACCCGAGTCCCTACCCACTTGGCTATGTTCTAAGTTATTTTTGAGACAAATCCAAAACATCATATCACCTTATCAGAAACTATTTCCCTTTTATTTTTAATTGAGATGGAGTCTTGCTCTGTCACCCAGGCTGGAGTGCAGTGGTGCCGTCTTGGCTCACTGCAAACTCTGCCTCCTAAGCTCAAGCAATTTCTTGCCTCAGCCTCCCAAGTAGCTGGGATTACAGGCGCATGCCACCACACCCAGCTAATTTTTGTATTTTTCATAGAGACAGGGTTTCACCACATTGGCCAGGCTGGTCTTGAACTCCTGACCTCAAGTGATCCACCCGCCTCGGCCTCCCAATGTGCTGGGATTACAGGCATGAGCCACTGTGCCCAGTCATAATGTGATATTTTCAAGGCTTTCCTAAGAGATAGAGATGGCAGCAAGGACGTGCCATCACCTGCTTTCCTCCTTCCCCCATCTTGGTTACCCCAGGAGCACTCTTGCACTGTGGATGTGTCTAACTCAGCCTAGCATGGCTGAATGCAGAGTGGTGGTTGGTGCTAATGAATATTGCTTTCATTTCTCCCAGCCGAGAGCACCTGTGTCTAAAGAGACCCTCACGTCATGGTGGTATTCCCATTCTCCCAGATGGGTGCTTATTTTAGGGGTTAAAAAAAAATCTTTGCTTTCTTGTACCTTTTTAAAATGTAGAGTTGAAAAGCTACTCATCTTTATGTCCTATTCCCAGGAAGCCCGCTTTAGAAACTTGAGGGGAGGAGGTTTCATGTACTTTTCTATTAAAAAAAAAAGGTATTACTTTGCCTTGAAATAATTTTCTGAAAAATCATTTGGGATTTTTTTATAGCTATGATGTACTTCTCATTTCTTAATTTCCTTCTCGAACATGTATCTGTTTTGATCTTTGATTTCCTTTAAACTTGCAGTGAGGTAAATGTATTCTCTTACCACCACCTTTGATGCATCCCAAATTATACCCCTTGGAATTGCTTCAGTATTATTCATTTCAAAATGGTTTCTCAACATTTCTTGAATTTCATTTATACAGGTAAAGTCTTTAAGCAAAAGGTTATTTTGGGGCCAGTGCTCACAGAATCCTGAGCTTACTCAGCCTCCTGAGATGATTTCCTTTGGAAGCCACCCAGGAAAGAATTCAGGTTGAGAGCTACAAAGCACAGCAAAATGGGCAGAGAATTAAATATATATATCGGAATGCATTTGCATTTAAAAACTAGAGTGGAATTCCTGATTTTTTTCCAAAGACCTATTAGATTGATATGTTTGTTTATTTCATAATTTAATCTTTCAATTGCAGATTTAATATCCAATTAAACCCTCCTTTTAAAATAACGCTGGCTTCAGAGGAAAATTAGCATGTTAAGAAAAGAAGCGTGCTCATCATTTGAAGTCTGTATAGAGCTCAAGCAATGACAGTCGACCTCACTAAAAAGATGATTTCCAGTAGCCAAGTAGATGATTGGTGAAGTAATTATGTTATTTAGGGCCCTTCTCCAGCGCTGAAAGATGAATCGCATTTGCATAGGTAAAAACAAAGACTCAAATGGGAGAAAATAAACCAAAGTTGTTTTGCAGAAACAAAGAAAAATAATGCTCAGTGGTGTCTCTTTCCGAAACATTTTCCTTCTGCTGCCAATCTATGCAGGCTGGAACCCAAATCCTTGGTGGAGCATTGAGAATGAAATCTGGGCATGTCTCTGAGGCTCCAGGTCCCCCACGGAGTAACTGCAGCATCCTTATAACACTCAGTGACAGAAGCTAAGTTTTAAAACACAATAAATTGTACATCTGTGATCATAGCAGCATTATTCACACTAGCCAAAACACGGAAGCAGCCCAAGTACCCATCAATGAGTAACTGGATAAACAAAATGTAATGTACATAGACAATGCACTGTTAGCCCTAAAAAGGAAAGAAACTGTGGCACAGGCTACAGCATGAATGAACCTTGGGGACAGTATGCTAAGTGAAATAAACCCATTGCAAAAGACAAATACTGGGCAATTTCACTTAAATGAGGTACCTAGAATAGTCAAATTCATGGAAACAGAAAGTGCAGTGGTCATTGGGGCCGGAGAGAGGAGGAAATGATGAGTTATTGTTTGGGGCTGGAGAGAGGAGGAAATGATGAGTTATTGTTTAATGGGTACAAAGTTTCAGCTTTGCAAGATGAAAGGGTGCTGGGGAGGGACGGTGGTGATGGCTGCACAGTAATGTGGATGTACTTCATACTGCTGAACTGTTCAAAATGGTCACCACGATAAAGTCTATGTTACAGGTGTTTTATAATTTTTAAAAATTGGTTAAAAAGACAATTAACATTGTAGGATTTTGGTCAGGTGCGGTGGTTCACACCTGTCATCCCAGCACTTTGGGAGGCCAAGGCCAGCGGATCACTTGAGGTCAGGAGTTCAAGACCAGCCTGGCCAACATGGTGAAACCCCATCTCTACTAAAAAAAAATACAAAACATCAGCTGGGCGTGGTGGCGGGCGCCTGTATTCCCAGCTACTCGGGAGGCTGAGGCAGAAGAATGGCGTGAAACCAGGAGGCAGAGCTGGCAGTGAGCCGAGATCGTGCCACTGCACTCTAGCCTGGGTGAAAGAGCAAGACTCCATCTCAAAAAAAAAGAAAAAATATATATAGGATTTAAACAAACGGACAGCCCCTCTAAGGTGTTACTGAGAAGCACCGCACATATACAGGCTCCCCAAAATACCTATACACCCCACGTACGTCCTTTCCAGTTGTGTTGACAGACATTCCCAGCATCACTATATTGCTTGAGGTCAGGACCAGCTTTAAAGGGGGCACAAGCAGTGCAGTTGCACATGGCCCCACATTTGGGATTAGGGCTCTGTGATTGTGGTCACCATCTTAAAATTCTTAATCATTTTGTTTGTGAATTCGTGTTTTGTAAGTGAAACCCAATGGGACAATGGAGCATACACTGGGGTCTTTGGCTGACACATGGTCCAACCTCCTGCTGACACCCCACTTCCCCTAGGATAGTTCTCAGTACTCATTTCCTTCCATAGCCCAGAAACCCAGGGCTGCCCTTGGCCCCCAGCAGGCTGGCAGCTCTACACTCTGCCAGGGGTGCCTCAGTGGGGGCAAGTCTCTGGCCTACCCCGATCCAGGCACATAGCTGTCCTGGTACAGAGGTTGCAATACTCTTGAAGGTCATCTGTGCTTGTGAGGCTGACTCTGCGGGACTTTCCTGCCCTTGACGTGGAAATGGCTGGTTGGTGCAGCAGCTGGTGGGAAGAAGGAATGGGACAGACATTAAACCTCATGTGCCCTGAATTGTGGGGGAGAGCCCGGGCCTTCCTTGAGCATGTGCACTCTCCCTGCAAGTATCCCTGTGCCTGAGGGAGTGTTCATCCAGGCCCACTCCACCACTGGGGAGCCTCTCTTCCTCCTTCCAACCTTGCCAACTCTGGCTTGTGTTTGTTTGCTCTGGCTAGCTGGAGGCACCTCCAGGGACAAGCCACAAACTACGAATTGAGTAAATCCAGTGATTCTGCATACAAGTCAAATGCTCATATTTGCATTTAAAAGAGGTATTATACAATGTAAAGATGAAAGGTAAAATTCATGCTAATAATTTGAATTTTAATTTTTCTTTACTTAGAATGACATTAAAAAGCAAATAAAAAACATGGCAAATGAAGAGAAAAGCAGCAGAAGGTAGGAAAAAGCTTTATATTTTAGTACCTTTAACAGCACTTCTTTCCTATTTTTGAACAAGGGGTTCACACTTTCATTTTGCAGCATGCCCAACATATTATGTCACTGGTCCTGTTCTGGGGTTAGCATTATCTCTAGAAGACCCATTAGGATACCAGTGTGTTCTCTTAAAGTAGGAGTCAGTATACTTTTTTTGTAAAGGGCCAGAGATAGTATTTTAACATTGTAAGTTTTTCTAGTTATACAGTCTTTATCACGACTACTTAACTCTCCCATTAGAGCGCAGAAACAGCCATGGACATTATGTAAATGCCAAGGCATAGCTATGTTTCAATAAAACTTTATTTCAAATAGATGGGGCCATGGGCCATCATTTGCCAACTTCTGTCTGAAGGGGAAGAAAGATCATTCATGTCTCCTCTCAGCTCCAGTTACCAACTCAGCAAGGGTCCATCTCAGAAAGTATGCATAAGACACTCCCCTCCCCCCGCAAAAGGAGATGAAGATCAGTCCTCACTCAAAAGTTTTGTTTTAGCAAGAATAACCTGGAAAACTCTGAAAAAAAAAGAGCATAGTTTGAAGCGTCCATAATTCAA
>NC_045436.1:37560724-37602124 GCF_002776525.5 Piliocolobus tephrosceles | reverse complement strand
CATATCAAGAAGGAGGAGTTTCACATTTCAGTAAGTGATGCTGGGTTAACTGAAAGGCCATATAGAAAAGATAAAGTTGAATTTTTTCTTCACCCAGTCACAGTAAGATAAATTTCAAATGGGTCAGAAATTTAAAGGTAAATAAAAATGAAACCATATACATATTAAAATAAAATATGCATGAATTCTCCTATAACAGGGCAATAGGAAAAACCATCCTAACTATGACTCAAAATTCAGATGAAATAAGGAAAAGATGGATAAATCACTATTTATCAATTTAAAATAATGAAACACTTTTGTATGGTGAGAAGCCAAGTAAGCAAAGTTAAAAAGAAAGAAAATGAATGACAAACTTAAAAAAAATTGTCAATGAATTTAAAATATAAGGCTGATTAAATAAATACTCTGTAGTCCTGAATTTGAATTAGAAGTATCAGCAAGAACTCAAAATATATTTTATCTTTAAAATACAAGCTACAGACTGGGGAAAATTTGTGCAAAACACATATTTGATAAAGGACTGTTATTTAAAATATACAAAGAACTCTTAAAACTCAGCAATAACAAACAACATCATTAAACAACAGACCAAAGACCTTAACAGACACCTCACCAAAGAAGATACACTGATGTAAAATAAGCATATGGAAAGATGCTCCCCATCATACATCATCAGGGAATTGCAAATTAAAGCAACAATGAGATACTACTACGCACCCATTAGAATGGCCAAAATCCTAACGCTGACAATACCAAAGGCTGGTAAAAATGTGGTGCAACAGAAATTCTCAACAGGATCTTTGCATTCCCTGCTTGGTGGGAATGCAAAATGGTGCAGCCACTTTGGAAGACAGTTTGGCAGTTTCTAACAAAGCTAAACATACTCTTACCAATCTCTGTCCCTTCTGCTCAATTTTTCTGAGAACATAAAACTGCTCTTTAAAAAAAATCTCTTTTAAAAATTAAAAAAGAGATTGTAAAAATGCATATTTACTCTGAAAAAGCCCAGAAATAAAAACCAACCCTGTACCACTGAATATTCCTAGCGTCCAGATTGTGGTCTTTAAATGCCATTTCCACTAAAAGGAACCAGGAGGAATAACTGATTTCTCCAGGAGAAAAAGCTAATTCCGAGTCTAGGGTAGGAACTGTACAAGATGAGCCTGGGGCATCTTGTTATATCAGATAGCACGCAAGACATCAAAGACCACTGGAACCAGGTCAAAAGAACTCAGGAGCCAACTTGCAGAAGCTCCCCAGAGCCAAAAGTGGAATAATATGTCCATCAACATGGAAAAACAGCTGCAGTGGATTGAAACACACCAAATATGTTTAAATCCATGAGTCCAGAATAATACTTGAGAAAGAAACTCATTGATCACATTTAATGGATCAACAAACAACTAGGGAACCAGCAAACAACTTTGAATCAAGCATTTATCTTCCATTTCCTACATGAATTACGTCTCAACATCTCAGGATAACTAGACCATTGATAAAATGTTCAAATTTAGAAAATGTGTGCTAATAAATGAAGAAGGAATAATAGAATTAGGAATGATCATCAGTGGCCGCTGACATTGCAAAAAAGGAGATGCACAATATCATCTTTAAAGTGTTGCCAAAATGTTGAACCTGAATCTGATTGAGACTTCATTCTAGATCAAAAAACCAATTTAAAGAAAATACAGTGGATAAAATAACATTTTAAGTAAAATCATAAAGATGTAGTCAGCAAAATCTTGACTGTAGAGTACTGCAGGACAATGACCCCCTTTCTTCAAAGACAAAATTGCAAGGAAAAGAGAGAGAGAACGAAAGAGGGAGAGGAGGAAGAAAAAAAGGAGAAGAAAAAGAAGAAGGAGACATTCTTAAACATTAAAACAGTTAAGCAACATATCAGCCTTGATAAGATGTTGAGCTTATTTGAAATAGGTTTCCAAAACAGGAACTATAAAAAACACTGGGCCGGGCGCAGTGGCTCATACCTGTAATCCCAATACTTTGTGCGGCCGAACTCGGGGGATCTCTTGAGTTCCAGAGTTTCAGGCTAGCCAGGGCAACATAGTGAGACCCTGTTTCTACAAAAAAATAAAAAAAATTAGCCAGGCGTGGTGGCGTGTGCCTGTGGTCCCAGCTACTTGTGAGACTGAAGTAGGAGGATCATATGTGTCCAGAAGGTTAAGGCTGCAGCGAGCTATGATCACAGCACTGCACTTCAGCCTGGGCAACAGAACAAGACTTTGTCTCAAAAGAAGAAAAATATTGATAAGACAATTGGGGAAATTTGGAACACTGGATAGTTAGTAATACTAAGAAATTGTTATTAATTTCATTTCATTGTAAAGACAGTATTTTGGTTATGTTTTTAAAGAATTCTTTTATTTTAGAAATACACACAATATTTGTGTAATATTGTAATATCTTAGATTAGCTTCCAAATCCACATGAAAGAAGAGGAGGCAGGAGAAACAATGTGAAACAAGAGTGGTCCTGAGTTGATCTTTCTTGGATCTGTTATGGATATGTGTGAATTCACTGTATTGTTTACTTTTGTATAAGTTTTAAATTTTCCATGATAAGACACTTTTTATAAAGTTTTGTTTCCTTTTGTGAAGAAATGGCTTTGAGGAGTTCTGGTTGTTTGCCTACAGCAGAAGCATGCAACGACCACTTAACGAGCACCTACCACATACATAGCTTAGGGAGACCACCTAGATACTTCAATAGGTCAAAGGACGAAAAGTAGCAGAGACATAGGATGAACAAGCCCAGAGATCTGATGTTCAACATGAGCACTGTAGGTAATAATATTGTATTGTTTTTGTGATTTTTGCCAAATGAGTAGATTTTAGCTGCTCTTGCCACAAACACACACACACACGCGTGTGTACACACACACACACACACACAGTGAGTAACTGTGAGATGATAAATATGGTAACTTGCTTCACTGTAGTAGCCATTTTATTCTCTATATGTATCCCATGATATCATGTTGAATACCTTAAATATGTACAATAAAATTTATTTTTAAAACATAGTTCAGGTGGAAGAGAATGTAGTATTATGGTGGCAGGGGAAAAATGGAAAAGAGGGGATGTTTATCAGGAAAAAATGCGAGCCACTGTGAAATCTATGCAGGCTCCAACAAAGAAACATTCAGATGTGTTTTCTTTAATGTCCTTGGGTGGACCTATGAAAAAGCCAATTGTCTAAAAGGACAATGGATTTCTCTATTTGAATGGGAGTTTAAGTTCTTTGAATTCTATTAGAATTAAATACCTTGAGAATTTACATTTTAAAAATTCATTTATGATCAGAAACTAAACATTCTATTACAGTTTACAAGGTCTGCACTGTTATCTATAAAATAATGGATAAACAAATTCCTTGCAGAATAATTAACAGTGTTCCATATTGCTGCTGCCACAGAACAGTCTTGACCTTTATCTCACCTATTTATTTATTCTACTCCTGCTGTCTTCCAGCAGCCAATACTGGGCTTGAGGCTTGAGGTGGTCTCTTATGAGGACACAGGGGGAGCCCATACTCAAGGCCTCAAGCCACAGGGAGTCTGTCAAAGTATGGAAAGACTGTGTGTGGAGTCGGAAAACCATCTGGAACCAGAACTGCACCCAGAATTAACAAGATCTTTGGTTTCTCTCCAACTGACCCTGTTTTCTCCACATGGAGGCTCTTTTCCTCACTCCTCTGACCTTCCTCTTCTTTCCCTTAGCTTCTGTCCAGTCTTAACTTGCACAAGGCCCATAAGAGCCCCTTCAGATCCAGTTCTATCTCATCCCTTTGCAGTTCCACCACGGTGGTGTTTAGTTTCAGTTACTGAGTGAAGAAATACAATTGGTTCAGCCTGTCTTCCATGCCATTGCACAGCCTAAGGACTGCCCGTGGTCAAAGGCCTATGCATGTCCCATCAGCTGCGGCCTAGGGAGGAGGTGAGCTGAGTCGCATAGCATCAAACATGGCTGCCTGTAACTGCCCCTTGAGGAGGGCCCGTGGATGGGGCAGTCTCTTAGACGGGATCCCGAGAAGTCTAGTACGGTGTAGATTTCTAATATATCCTGCCAGCTTTGAGTCGACTGCTACTAATTTTTATATGACTCTCAAAACCAGTTTGGGCCTCCATTTACCAAACCCCAAATTCTAATTCATCTCAAGTGAAGGACATTTATGGTTTGGCAGCCTACTCACTGCACCTTACCAGGAAATAACCTTGGACCCCAAGAATAAAAATATTTTCAACTCCTGCCACCCTCTCAGTTCCTTAGAAGACACAAACAGAACCGATTACCATCTTGGCCACTAGGGAAAATGCTTAGGGTGAAGGGGTAAGTTTTGTTACTGCTGATGTTTATCATTGTTGAAGCTACCAATAATTATATGACTAGCAGTTGTTTGCCAAACATTTGTGATATGACAGGCAGTGTTCCTAGAGCTCTTACATAGGCCGCCACATTTAGTCCTCCCAACAATAGGTCTCTCTCTACTTGACGGATGAGTAAACTGAGGCTTAGAGAGGCTGAGTAGTTTGTCTGAGGTCACATAGCTATGAAGTGGCACATCTAGAATCTGAATCCTAAATTGATTCCTTAACCAATATGTTATGTTGTCCTCTGTGCTAGATTCTATCACTGCTGTCTTGTGACCTCTGGTCCTGTCACTTAACTCCACTGGCCTTCATCATATCTTCAATAAAAAGGGCCCATCTTTTAATCATTGAAATATTTTTCCCAACTTGTTTGGACATGGTTAGGTGCACAAGTTGCAGTCTCAGAGTGACCCGACTCATTCTGGGAACAAATGTCCCTGATTTAGCAAACTCATTCAATGGCTACAACATTTTCAGATAAGGGGGTCTTGGCCTGCACAGCATGCAAATGCATTTCAAAATCAACTCATTTATGATAGCTTTTAAAAAAAAATCCAACATAATGAGTTTCTGTGGCTTTGTTTACAAAAAGGGAACTTTTAGACTCTGCAATTACCTAAAGCAGTAAAGCAGCAAAGAAAGCCAGCATGTTAAATAATAATTGCAAATGTTATATAAACGAGAGTGGTTTGATTGAATTTATTAGATATGTGTTGCTGGCATTTTAAGATATAAAGCATTTATCACAAAATGATGATTTCTTCACTTAAGCTTATTAGGAAATCACAACTCAATTCACACATAATTACAGGGGAATTTCTGCTGCTCCCCACAAATCATTACCATGTTAGCTGAAGTCGAATTGGTTTTTCCATGATTTGGAAAGATGAGTTGTCAACAGGAACCCACAGAGAGAGGAGCTACACCTCCCTGGGGTCCCCACATCCTTGAATCAGTCAGAGGAAAGAGTGGCCTAAGGACTTTACTACAAAAGGCTAGGACTAGTCCCAAGCAAGAGCTGAGGCTTTGTCTCCATCAGAATCTCGGCATGTGGCTCACCCCGCTTCTGATAGATGATGAGTTGAGAGTCTAGAGATATTACTTGCACCAGACAAGCAATGATCACTATTTGAGAGAAAACTGGAAGTAGGAGAGAGTGAAGAGAAAAAAAATGAAGGGGGGATAAATATAAGTTTATAAAATGTGTTCAATGTGAGTGTTATTTATAGTTAATGAGTAAGATACGAGGCTGCCAAGTGGCCATGAACTAACCAAGAGGAAGAACAGTCTTTTGATACTCCTATATTTGGCAGGTAATGGCTTCAGATTTTCTTCATATGCGTCTTGTAATGGCCATTCAAAAGTGTCCTTCCTTGCAAGACTGACTCCCATCTTTCTTTCCTTTCACCATAAATGAGATAAATTAAATATGCAAGGAGGTCACAGGAGAGGCAGGGTGGGAGACAGAATAAGGTAAAAGACATATGAGAGCAATGCCTGGTTATTAGAAGTAAAGAAAAATGGAACTTCAGCTAGCATGAATCATTGGTCTTTTTCCTTAATATATAAAGAGCTCTTATGAATCAATAAGAAAAAAGGCCGACAATTCATAGAAAAATGGGCAAAGATCATGAAAAGGTAACTGACAAAGAAAGAAATGCAAATGACTTTCCAACACAAATAAGATACTCAATCTCATTTAAAATTAAATAACTGTAAGTTAAAACAGTAATGAGCCACAAATTTTAACCTATCAAGTTGATAAAAATCAAAAACGTTAGAAAATATACCATGTCAGTAAGGAAACACTCTTATATAATTGGTGAAGTTTCATGTGCAACAACTTCTCTGGGGAGTAAAATTTGTCAGTGTATATCACATTTTTAAATAAACATACCTTTTGACCCAACAAGTCCACTTTTATAAATTTATTCCATAGCTATATTTACACATGTTGGACAATTTACACGGGGATATTTATTATAGTATTACAATAGCAAAAGAATGGAAAAACCTAAATTGTCCAACAATTAGAAAATAAAGAAGGCCATGTAACAATTAGTAAAAGAATAAAATAGGCTTATTTGTATGCATTGAGAAATAACAATCTCCTAGAAATAAACCAAAGTTTCAGAAAAGGAGGGAAAGCATATAATATACTAACATTTGTATAAAAGCAAAAGAATATAGATGTATATGTATACATATGAATATAGAATATATTCATATATAGAATATGAAAATAAAAAGAATCCTTTTCCTATGGAGAACTGGTAATAGAATTTGTTATCATTGCCCATGCCAGACCAGCATTAGAAATTATAGAATTTATTTAATATAATTCTCAAGGCTTCTTATATTTCTCTATTAGAAAAATAATCTTTGAAATTTAAACTCGTGTGTGTGTGTGTGTGTGTACATACACATGCATTTGCATGCTTATAAACAGTATATTTCTGGAAGGACACTAAAGAAAGTGTGGTGGTCTCTGAGAAACAAGGGGGTTGGGGACCTTGGAATCAGAAATTTTTTTTACTGTAAGTTAATTCATAGTATTAGGCTTTTTTTTTTTTAAACAAGTTCCTATGTTACATTTTTAAATCAAAAACCAGACGTATGGGTTGGGGGTTGGGGGGCTCTTTGTGATATAAATAGAAATGAGGTCTGTCTGTGAGAATTATTTAAACCAAAGAAAAAACACAAGTTAGGTTCTTGGGAGCAGAGAAGCGTCATCTTGAGAAGAAAGACAATGTCAGATGGAGGAGGCAACCGTAACACTGGAGATCACACACCGTCGCTGGACACGTATGCGTTTCTATTACTCTGTTTCTAAAACAGGGAAAGTGGTGGAGGAGAATACACTCTCAGAGCCCCCCTCCCCTGCCTCTCAGGAGATGTTTTAAGGGTGATGGAACTATTACATGACGTGCCTCCTAATGGCTTTTTTACAGTATGTCTTCTCAGGAAAGATGTAAGAGATCAGTGACAGACATCAGTATTAAAACTCCCCTTCAGAGAGCAAACTACCCTTTGGAGGGAAACTGCTTTGGAAAGCGAGTGAACTTTTTCTGAAAATTAATGCAAGTCAAAAATCTTCAAAGAAAGATTTTAATTGAAAACTCATAGTTCTGGGAGCTGGAATTTCTCTTCAGTTTGCCTTGGGCTTCATAAGACATTTGGTGTCCTGGATCCCGTACACAGAGCCAGTACTTTACAGAGCATGGCCATTTGTCCTGGGTCCCGCTGGGAAGTCACAGACAAAATACCCTGAAGCCCCCAAGCTCTTCAGTGCTCTGAAAGTCAGCTGTGAATAAGAACACCGCACTTCCTGGACTTTACCTGACTCCTGGGTACCAGAACTTGAGTCTCCCTCAGGCGTCCTGGAAGTACTCAAGGTTGTGAGGGATTTTGCCTCAATTCCAAGAGGAATGAATGCTGACTAGTGCTTGCCATTTCAGAGCTGCAGGAGGCTAGTTAAGAAAACAGAACTAGGGTTTTCTTAAAAACTGTGCTGAGACCAGGCAGTTCAGGGCATTTTCTCGTGAATGAGCTTTGCATAATGAGCTCAGGATGCCGCTAGCCTAGGACCTGAACTGCTCAAATCCAAAATTTGCTAGCCTAATAGTCAATAAAAACAAACCGAAAAAGGCGGGGGGAGGGGGGGAACCCAGTGTCTTCTTGAAGGATTAGCTGAAGAATTATACCAATTTGTTTTTAATGCTGAAATCTCCAGACAAGTGAGAGTACGAAAGAGATTCTCTTGTTAAGAATGAAAAGGGGGAAAGAATTCACCTCTCCTTTCAGGTGTAGAAGGAGAAAAGCAATGAATAGAAAAGTGAAATGGTTTTCTCCTTTTTGGGAAAGAAGAGTTTTAACCTTCAAGTAACTGCAGAGGTTGTTGGAGCTTATACAAGGAAACTCTTCAGAAAGACAGAAACATGAATCATGGGTCGTTTTATCTGCACTTTAAAGCACTCCAACATTCAAATTCCCTAAAGAAAAGAGAGCGGGTGGTGCAAATGATCCAATCTACTGGATTTATTAATATCCCCAGCGCCAGTCCGGGAGGTTCCTTAGTTTCTGCTAGTGACACCAGCAGTGTTTTTTCCTGAGGTTGAGTCACCGTCTCCCTAGTCATGGGGTTGAGGTCACTGGAGAGGGGAAGTGGGAGCCATTCTGGGTGTGCTTTTATTTTTAATATACTAGTGAGAAGTCAGCAGGACCCGTTACAGGAAGTCACATACTGGAACAGAGCTGCTTGATGCCGGGAGTTTGACGAATGTCTAAAGAATGTTCTCTTAACAATATGAAAGGTCCAGATGGCAAACTAGGAAGGAGCAATCCACTAAGTGCATTTAGAAAGGCCGTGTGCAGTTGCCCAGTGCAGTACCAGGTCAGTGAAGAAATAGGAGTGGATGGGAAGTGGCTGGCTCGCCTTGGTGATATATGAAGGATTATGGGGCAGAAGTCTTATGACAGGAATTTATTTTCTCTGGGAAAGGGCCCATGCATTTCCTTTTCCAGCAACATACATCAGGGCCTGACATTTATTTGACATTCTTCCATCAGATATTCACGAACACATAGCCTGAGCTGAACATTGTATTTGCAATGGCATGGCAAATGCGATGGACGGGGCCCCTTCCCTCGGGCAGCTTGCAGGCCCGGGGATGGCACCCACAAGAAAGAGGTGACGGCATATTGTGTGGCGAGGACCACAAGGAGGAGAAGCATTGGTGTCTGGGGCCATAAGAGGGGTATTTGGGTGTCAAAAAGGAGTCTTGGAAAAAGAATCAGTCGGCTCTAGCAATACAAAGGGAGAAGAGGCCCAAGTAGAGAAGGCAGGATGTGTAAGGACCAGCAGCAAGGGACAGACACAGAGGCCCCTCCATTCCCTTGCCTTGTCTATCTTTCTCTTTTTCCTCTCATCCTTTTCAAATCTTGACTCCACGCCCTTCAGAATTCACCTAGCCCTGCTCCTCTCTGCCCATACCATGCCCTGTCAACTCCTCGCCCAGCAGTTCCAGCTGCAGGCTGCCCTGATCCAGTCTGACGCTCCAGCACTGGATCTGATGCCAGCCCCAGGCTCAGTCCTGGTTGCAGCTCTGGCTTTTTGATCTCCAGCCTCAGCTACTACTGAAAGCTTTCTCCCTCTACTTGACGTTCCCTCTCCTCTTTCTTCTCCTCTCCTTCAGCCTCTCCGTCTCAATGAAAAAGATGAAGAGGATTGTGAGGGGCAAGCAAGTAGAAAGGGGCAGGTGAAATGCAGCCCGCGAATGGTTTATACCAGGAGCAGAAGTGAAAACAAAAAATCCTTAACTTCAAACTAGTCCTTCACAGAGAAACTGAAGTGCATTTCATCTTGCCTCACCTCATCTCAAGTGCTCGTGGGGGAGACCAAGAAGCTGACAGAAAAGGAGAAGAGTCTAATGTTTTCTGCATACTAGCAAATGTCAATTTTGAATGGTTTTTCACTAAATTACCTAAATACTTGTGTTTTTCATTACAGATCCTTGGACACATGATCTTTTCAACAGAACCCTAACAGACTTTAATCATGGTTTTATACCTTCATATCTTTTTATTTCCATAGTGCCTAACCTACTTGATAAATGATTTTTTAATGAATGAATGGCTTAAATTGTTTTTGGGTTGAGCTTGAACTTGCTTAAAGGCAAAACTCAAAAAGAAAACCTGTCTCATCTAGGCAAGGTGAATGCAGTTTGTAGATATCACAAATGGTTTTTGTTACCCAGGAAATAAAAAAGGGTGAGCCTCAGCTTTTCTGACTGGCAGCTCTTCAGATCAATACTCAACTATTCACTAAGAACATCCAAATAATGTCCAATAAAGCAAACTCTGCCTAAAGGTATTTTGTCTGTTAAAACTCTCCAAGATTGTATTTATGTGTCAGAAACAGAGCAGTGGGAGAGAAGGAGAGTGGAGCCACAGTCTGAGCTGATGATGTAGGATCATCTTACTGCTCATTCTTGGGACTTCACCCCTCCCTCCACCTCCTGCCTAAAATGTCTATCACTTTGCACAGATTTTCAAGTCAACCCACCAGATCCTCCCCACAGCCTAATTTGCTATGACGTGTATTTAATAGAATTTGGATCTGCGACATCATCTAAAATCATTACCAGAAGGACCAGAAAAATCTCATTAGGACATTCACACCCATGGTACAAGCCCATGACAAGGGTCCCAAGACTCCCAGCACTTTTATATTTGAGAATTCAGTGTCTCAAATGGTTGTCAGTAGGAGGCTATCCTTGTTTGGTTGCTTGTTTTACCTTTCCATGCTTTTTGCAGAAGCTAAGAGATCATACAGTAAAATTGTATATTGTAAGACTCTTAGGAACCCCCACATTCATAATCTCCCCCGAAAACCCAATGACCAGTAGGCAACAACAATGCAGACTTAAGATGTGGATGCCGGGCAGCAAGGCTGGCTCCCTCCCCAGCCAGAGGGACGTTCATCCACACCAGCGCCTGAGTGAAGTTCAGTTTTGTACCTCTGCAAACTCTACATGCAGTGGACTTAGGATTGGGGGCGGGGAACATAACTGTGAAAGTGAGAACATTAAATCTGAGGATACCGACACTCTGCCATGAAATCATCTCATAGATGGAGGTGCTTCACAGTTGAAAGCAACCCCACATCGTTGTGCTGATGACAATGGGATGGAGACTGAGAAACACATCCTGACAAGTCTGGAAGGAACAAAGGTCTTTCATTGCCTACGCAATTACCCAAAGAGGCCACACCATCAGGGAGAGACAAACCAGGCACATTCCTGTCTTTCATCTGTGAGATGCAGTCATCTCTGAAAGAT
Source organism: Piliocolobus tephrosceles (assembly GCF_002776525.5). NCBI lineage: Eukaryota > Metazoa > Chordata > Mammalia > Primates > Cercopithecidae > Piliocolobus > Piliocolobus tephrosceles. Next base: position 37,590,892 of record NC_045436.1, on the reverse strand, counting down.
GGTATTCGACCCTTTTCTGGAGGTGAAAAGCAGTTAAAGATACCCAGAGAAGGAAGGGGTGCAGGCCAGAAGTGGCACCCGCAGGAAGTGCCTTGCTGAAAGCATAGCTGGGTGCTCACAACTGCTCAAAGCTTGGCAACGTTTCCTGGGACTGCAAGAAGGTTCTCCACTGAGCAGGTAGAAGGTGCCTCCCAGCCGGAGGGGACAGCTAGGTACAGAATGTGAAGAGCACAGCATTGAGGAGCAACTTGCCATTGTATCCTCACCTCTTTGTTTACCCCCTGCCCTGTCCGCTCACTGCGCACTGCTGATCTTGTAAATGAGATGAGAACTAGGGAGTGCGGAAGGAAGGAAGAAATTTGGCTTCTTTGAACTTTTCCTCCATGTCCCCACCACACATGCTCATCAAGAAGCCTGCTTTGGCTGGGTGTGGTGGCTCATGCCAGTAATCCCAGCACTTCAGGAGGCTAAGGTGGGACGATCACTTGAGGCCAAGAGATCAAGACTAGCCTGGGTGGGCAACATAGTGAGACCCCATCTCTACCCAAAAGATAATAATTAACTAATTAAAACACAAACAAACCAAAAAGCATGTTTCCTCTGGGTTCTGCTGCATTCCCAATGATGTAACTAGTTGGGGTCTCACCAGACACACGGCCTTCCTCAAAGGGACTGGGCACCCCACACAAGATAGAGCTGGGCAATGTAGTGTGTGTCACCAGGACCCAAACAGGCCTCTAGCTCTCCAGGTCCCCGGGCTGAGGCCACCAGTGCAGCTAGACTAGCTTCCTGCAAGCTATGGGGGTGGAAGAAGCTGGCCCTCCTCCTCTGAACGTCAGAGCCTCAGGGAGGCGGCCACAGATGTGTCCTCTTTACAGCCTCCTCTTTGGTTCATCAAGCAGCCCTTCTCCCACATATAACCTTCAGCAAAGACAGCGCCTCCCAAGCTCAGGACACAGGAACAAGTCATTCATCTGCCAGCCAGGACGCAGCGGCCCCAGGACCCAGCCGGCGAGCTTGTCAGTAGAAATTACTCAGCCTGGCAGCCTCTCTCCCCGCGCGTGCCCGGAGCCAGAGCCTCTCTGCAGAGGCAGCACCTGATCTCCCTGGGGCCGCAGCAGACGCAGTCTAGAATCCAGCTCCCTCCGCCAGAGAGAGACGCCAGTGTCTTGGCCTGACCTCCATCTGCCGCCCCTCAGCTTCCAGAGGCCCGCTTCTCCCTTTCCATCTGAATGTGGAGGAGCAAGCCAAGGGGCCCATGTTACCCCACAAACCACAAAAGTGGAATTCCCGTTGGCAGTGACCGCCCTGAATGTGTCCGAGGTGCTCCCGAGCTAGTGCGGAGGAGAAGAGGTCACTTCGACTCCCCCCGCCCCAGGTATGCCGGGGAGGCTTCTAAGAGAGGGCCTCCTGGTCTCCACGTACCAGCACCTGGGCCCTCATCCCGCACAGCTCACATCACAGAGAGCTATGGCCAGGCATGAGGACCAGCGCTTTCAGGGGAAGGAGAATAAAGAAGTGAAGGTCGAAAGAAACCAAAAGAAGAAAAAAGAAACCAAATTTAAATACAGAACAACATATAAACACATGTGTGAATTTACATATACAAATCAATCAGTGCAGGTAAAGGCAGTTGGCAAGTGGTCAGTTTGACAGATCCGTTCATTTAGTCAACAGTATTTATTGACCCTTATTGCGTGCCAGGTACTGCTCTGATTGCCCCCAGCCCTGCATGGGATTGCAGAGGCCAGGGCCCCTGGTGGGCACCTCTGGGATGCTTTGTGATTGGGGCTCCAGTAGCAACGGCCTTCCTCCATTCTCCAGAGGAGAAAGTGCAGCTCGAATCCCTTGTAGATGTTCAGTGTCGCCTACAAAGGCCATGATGGTCACGAGTAGAAGGAACAGTGACCTGTTCCAGGCCAGAGGCTCAGGGAGAGCTATGGAACCGGCCCCATGCCCCTTCGGCTAGAGGAAACCTGCCCAGTTCAGGCTCCTCCACCGGCTTTGTCAAATCCCCCGAGACCCAACATGGCCAGAGACAAAGAACTCCCTCCAAGCTAGAGCCTGTACAAAGAGGGTAACTTAAAGCAGTATTGTGAGAAAAGTGGAGGTGTGTAAGCTCTTATAAAGATGAAAATGAAAGGACTTAATAATTCAGTATTATCTTCTGATATAATCAGGTATTTTTATGAGGCAGTCTGTGCTGTTAACCATAAGGAACATCAACTGATTTTATAGATATTTGAAGAGTAGATGTAAAACAACCATTAACCATCATTTTCTTTTCTTAACAAAAATAAAGTCTTAAGTATTTACAGTATATTATATTCAGCTTTCCTAGGTATACCTGCCTCTTTTGACTCCAGCCCACCCCACCTAGCTACACAGAACTCACAGACAGGTCTTGGAGGATCTACCCTATGCCTATTCTGGCTTGGGCCAGAAAAAGCCACCAACAGAGAGTGAAGAGGAGGAGGAGGGAGATGGTTATAGAGACAGTGATGGATGGTAGTGGTAAGGGGGTGATGGTGGTGATGGTGTAATGGAAGTTAGTAAGATAAATCAATTACAACAATTTGATACTTTAATCTTTTAACACAATATCCTACAGATAGTTTTAAGCATTCATTAAAAGGTTAAATTCCACCAGTTTAGCCTCAGTCTTTCCACATTTTTCTCTCTATGAAGAAAACCAATAAAGGTCAGATCATAAAGATAAATTATTTTCTATCTCCAGGTGCCAGAGTTATTTTAGGATTTAGACTAAGACTCATTTTGCTCCACACAGCAGATCGGCCCTTCCTTCTTCAAGGCATCACCCAGAAAAGTAACTTCTTTTTTTTTTTTTTTTTTTTTTTTGAGACGGAGTGTTGCTCTGTCTCCCAGACTGGAGTGCAGTGGCACAATCTTGGCTCACTGCAACCTCCACCTCTCAGGTTCAAGCAATTCTCCTGCCTCAGCCTCCTGAGTAGCTAGGACTACAGGCGCACACCACCATGCCCAGATAATTTTTGTATTTTCAGTAGAGACAGGATTTCACCATGTTGACCAGGATGGTCTCGATCTACAGCCTCGTGATCCACCCTCCTCGGCCTCCCAAAGTGCTGGGATTACAGGCATGAGCCACCGCGCCCGGCCCAGAAAAGCAACTTCTAACTTATCAAAATGTTTACTATATCCTCATTGTTAAAAACATTCTCCTAACAATCTTGTCATTTCTGCTCTTTCTTCTGACCCCCCGATATTAAGTCACTAAGACCCAAAGCAACTAAATTCGAAAGGGAAAGGGATAAACAAAGCTAGGAGAATCTAAGAATTATGCCTTTGTTGCTTTACACCTTTGATAAAAGAGCTCCTACAGCATGTTCATTCATCATTCATTACTCATTCATTCAACAAGCACTTACTTACTCCTAGCACTCTGCACTAGGCCCAAGTGAAAAATGGGAAACTAGCGATTCCCATCCTTCCCTCAAGGATCTTATGCTCCAGAAAATACAATAAAGAAAATATTCCAACTTGGAAAAGTAGCCAGAGCTGGGAGGATTGTACACCCTCAAGAAATATAGGCAAGAAAGATGAAGCTGCTTTTGAAATAAGACTTCCCGGCCAGGCGCTGTGGCTCACGCCTGTAATCCCAGCTCTTTGTGGGGCTGGGGCGGGTGGATCACGAGGTCAGGAAATCGAGACCATCCTGGCCAACACGGTGAAACCCTGTCTCTACTAAAAATACAAAAAAATTAGCCAGGTGTGGTGGCGGGCACCTGTAGTCCCAGCTACTCGGGAGGCTGAGGCAGGAGAATGGTGTGAACCTGGGAGGCAGAGATTGCAGTGAGCCAAGATCGTACCACTGCGCTCCAGCCTGGGAGGCAGAGTGAGACTCCATCAGAAAACAACTTCCCGAATGCCCTGCAGCAATCTTTGAAAGATCTCCCTTATAAAAACCACAGGACTCTATAACAACTAAGAAGCTAGAAGGCTGTTTGTCCAAATGGGCCCATGAACTAATGGTACTGTACCACCAACTGTTAAAAAGGCAGGTTGTATAGTCCTACCACAGGCCCACTGAATCAGAATTTCTGCAGGGGCAGAAGGCAGGGATCAGATAATTTGCTTTATTAACATGTCCCCATAGACATTCTGATGCACACAGAATCACTAAGCAAAATACAAGAAAAGGTTATTTAAAAATTGTGATTAGAAGGGGCTTTTTATGAAAATTAAGATGCCAAGGAACAGCTAAACGGGGATTGCTTTTAAACAGCAGAATGTGTGAGAAATTCTTTGGACTGGGAGCCAAGAGATGTGGTTCCAGTACTGACAAGCTAAATGATCTTGGCCAATTCATGTAATCCCCTCTAGTACTCAGATGTGTTTCTGCAGTATCCGGTATAGTAGCCACTACCCACATGTAAATATTGAGCACTTAAAATCTGGCTCTCTGAATTTAGCCGAGCTGCAAGTGTGAAATATACCCTGGGTTTGAAAGATAGTATGGTGGGTGATATCTATAACACCAGGGCTTTGGGAGACCAAGGCAGGAGGATTGCTTGAGCCCAGGGGTTTGAGGCTGTAATGAGCTATGATCACACCACTGCACTCCAGCCTGGGAGACCGAGCACGTGTCTCTAAAACCAAAAGCAAAGACAAAAAGAAAAGCCTCAATTTTTAAAATATTGATTATATGTTCAAACTGGAATATTTTGGCTATATAGCATTAGATACATTTAAATTAAATCTAAATTAATTTTAACCGCTTTTACTTTTTTAGATTATTTTTAGAGCAGTTTTCAGTTCCCAGCAAAACTAGGAGGAAGGTATAGAGATTCCCATATACCCACTGCCCTATACATACATAGGCTCCTACATTAACAAAGTTCCCCACCATGATGTATATTTGATACAATTAATGAACTTACGTTCCCACAGCATAATCACCCAGGGTCTGTATTTTACCTAAGGTTCACTCTTGTGAAATTTGTTCATGAGTTTGGACAAACTAATAATGTCATGCATCCACCATTATCATTCAGAGTAATTTCCTCACCCTAAAAATCCTCTGTGCTCTGCTTATTCATCCCTGCCCCTCTCTCAACCCCTGGCTACCACTGAGTTTTGCCTTTTTCAGAATACCATATAGTTGGACTCATTCGGTATGTAGACTTTTCAGATTGACTTCTTTCACCGAGTAATATGCATCATCTAATGTTCCTCCATGCCTTTTGATGGCTTGATAACTTTTTTTTTTTTAGAGACAGGGTCTTGCTGTGTCACCCAGGCTGGAGTGCAATGGCATGATCACAGCTCACTGCATCCTCAAATACCTGGGCTCCAGTTATCCACCTGCCTCAGCCTCCCAAGCAACTAGGATTACAGGTGCAAGCCACAATGCTGGCTCCTTGATAACTCATTTCTTATTAGTGCTGAGTAATATTCCATTTATGGATGTACTAGAGTTTATCCATTCCCTATCAAAGCACATCTTGGTTCCTTCCATGTTTGGGCAATAAATAAAGCTGCTACAAACACCTGTGTGCAGGTTTTTGTGTGAATGTAAGTTTTCAACTTTTTAAGGTAAATCCCAAGGAGTATGATTGCTGAATGGTATTATGAGAGCATGTTTAGTTTTATAAGAAACTGTCAAACTATCTTCCAAAGAGGCTGTATCATTTTGCATTCCCATCAGCAAGGAATGAGAGTTCCTGTTGCTCCATATTCTCACGGGCCTTCGTGTTGTCAGTGTTTTGGATTTTGGCCATTCCAATAGGTGTGTAGTGCTACCTCACTATTGCTTTAATTTGCAATTCCTTGATGACACATGGTATGGATCATCTTTTCATAAGCTTATTTGCCATCTGTATATCTTCTTTGGTGAGGTGTCTCTTAAAGTCTTTGGTCAATGGTTTAATGGCATTGTTTGTTTCCTTGTTGTTAAGTTTTAATATAATTTGTATATTTTGGGCAACAGTCGTTTATCAGATAATATTTTTTTGCAACTATTTTCCCCCCAGTCTGTAGCTTGTCTTCTCATTCTCTTGGCATTGTGTTTCACAATGAAGTTTTTCACAGAGATTTTTCATTTTAATACAGTCCAGCTTAAGAATTATTTATTTAATGAATCTTACTTTTAGTGTTATATTGTATCAGAAAAGTCATTGACATGCTCAAGGTCATCTAGGTTTTCTCCTATGTTATCTTCTTCTAGAAGTTTTATAGTTTTGCACTTTACATTTAGGTCTATGGTCCATTTTGTATTAAATTTTTGTGAAGGGTTTTAGGTTTGTGCTTGGATTCAGCTTTTTAAATGTGAATGTGCTATTGTTCCAGCACCTTCTGTGAAAAAGACTATCTTTTAAATCTACTATTTGTCAAGTAGAGGAAGTCCCCCTCTATTCCTAGTTTACTGAGAATTTTCATCATGAATGGGTGTTGGATTTTGTCATATGCTTTTTCTGCGTCTACTAAGATGATTATGTGCTTTCTATTTTTCAATCTGTTGATGTGATGGATTATAGTGATTGATTTTCCAGTGTTGGACCAGCCTTGCATTCCTGGGACGAATCCCAGTTGGTTGTGATGTATAATTCTTTTTATACATTATTGGATTTGATATGCTAATTTCTGTGGGGATTTTTGCATCTATGTTCATGACAGATATTGATCTGTAATTTTCTTTATTTGTCATGTCTTTCTCAGTGTTAAGGTAATTCTGGCCTCATAGAATTAGTTAGATTCCCTCTACTTCTATTTTCTGAAAGATACTGTGAAGAATTGGTATAATGTCTTTCTTAAATGTTGGGTAGAATTCACCAGTTAACCCATCTGGGCCTGGTGCTTTCTGTTCTATTATTAATTATTAATTCAATCTCTTTAATAGATATAGGCCTATTCAGATTGGCAATTTCTTCTTATGTGAGTTTTGGCAGTTTGTGTCTTTGAAGGAATTGGTACATTTCATCTAGATTATCAAATCATGTGGATAGAGTTGTTCATATATTTCTTTATTATCCTTTAAGTGTCCCCTCTTTCATTTCTGATATTAGCAATTTGTGTCCTGTCTCTTTTTTTCTCAGTTAGCCTGGCTAGAGGTTTACTGATTTTATTAATCTTTTCAAAAATCAGCAATTGGTTTTGTTGATTTTTCTCTGTTGACTTAAATTTCATTGATTTCTGGTCTAATTCTTGTTCTTTTGATTTTTTTCCTGCTTACTTCAAATTTAATTTGCTCTTCTTTTTCTGGTTTCTGAAAGTGGAAACTTAGATGATTGATTTTAGATCTTTCTTATTTTCTAATATATGCACTCAATGTTACACATTTCCCTCTAAGCATTGCTTTTGCTGCATCCCACAAATTTTGGTAAGTTGTGTTTTTGTTTTCATCTAGTTCAAAATATTTTTTAATTTCTCTTGAGATTTAACTCATGTTCTTTAGAAGAGTGTTGATTAATCTTCACATATTTTGGGATTTTTCAGTTATCCTTCTGTTACCGATTTCTAGTTTAATTTCATTGTGGTCTGTGAGCAAATATTATATGATTTCTAATCTCTATTAATTTGTTTAGGTGTGTTTTACAGCCCAGAATGTGGCTTATCGTGGTGAATGTTCCATGTGAACTTGAGAAGAATGTGCATTCTGCTATTGTTTGATGAAGTAGATACATGCCAATTATATTCAACTGATTGATGGTGTTGCTGAGTTAAACTATATCCTTACTGATTTTCTACCTGCTGGATCTGTCCATTTCTGATAGAGGGATACTGAAGTCTCCAATTATGGTAGTGGAGTCAGCAACACCTCCTTGTAACCCTCAGTTTTTACCTCAGGTAGCTTGACACTCTGTTACATATACATTAAAGATTATTACATCTTCTTGGAGAATTGACGTCTTTATCATTGCCCTTCTTTATCCCTGATAAATTTTCTTATTTTGATGTATGCTCTGTCTGAAATGAACATAGCTATTTATGCTCTTTTGATTAGTGATAACATAGTATATTTTTCTCCATTCATTTATTTTTAATTGATTTGTCTTTATATTTAAAGTGGTTTTTTGTAGACAAGATATTGTTGAGTCTTGTTTTTTGATCGACGCTGATCATCTCTGTCCTTTAACTGGTTTATTTAGATGGTTGACATTCAAAGTGATTATGGATATAGTTGGGTTAGTATGTTTCATATTTGTTTCTGCTTTCTATTTGTTGTCCTTGTTTTTTTTTTTTTTCTATTTTTGTCTTCCAATCTTTTCTGCCTTTTATCATTTAAGTTGAACATTTTATATGATTCCATTTTCTCTCCTTTTATAGTGGTTCTTTTTAATTTTACTTTTTTTTTTTTTTTACTTTTTTTAATGGTTGCCTAGAATTTGTAATATACATTTACAACTAATCCAAATCCATTTTCAAATAGCACTATATCATTTCACAGGTGGTGTGAGTACCTCCTAACAAAAATAATTCTACACTTGATCTTAGACAAAAGGCCGAGAAGCAATAATAATAAAAAAATTCTAATTTCTCCCTCCTGTACCCTGTATCATCTTTTACTTTTTAAAATGTGGCTACTGGAAATTTTAAATTACGTATGTGGCTTGCATTTGCCACCAGCTGTATATTTGGACAGGATACACAACATGATACATATTGGACGGTGCTGGTCTAGAAGAGCTCGAATTCAGCATTGACATTCCGTGCATTTTGCAGACAGATTGAGAATTTACAGGAAGTGCCACTTGAATCAATCTTAGAGAAAGGCTTTGGTCTGTGGCCAGAACCCAGGCAACTTCCAGCAGGAAGTCTCACCTACCCAGAGCAGGGGGAAGCTTCAGAGAGAAGAGGTGAACTCTGAAGAGCTAGGCCCTAGCACAACCTCAAACACTTTCTATAACAAATTTGGACAGTGTTTAGTCATTTAAAAAATCTTGAAAGTTGTTGTTTACCATCCCTGGAGCTTCTGTTAGATCGCCTTTGATCTCCTCTGGCCGGCATACACAAACTGATGGTTTTCTGGGCAATTCAGCATTCCTGGAATGATACTTTTGAAGTGAGTTTTCTTTTGGCTACAAAGACTTTATTTGGAAAACCGTATTTGAATGAGTGAAAATAGCAGTAAAAATAGTAAAATAGTAGTAAAAATAAATTTTATATTCCTCTCTTCCTCTTTTCCTCTACTTACAGTAAAAATAAATTTTTTAAAATCTCAGCTGTCTCTGCTAATTCTACCAAATAGGCCTAAAACAAATAGAAAAGCTTCCTAGAAAGTTGTCATAAACTTCGAGTCCCCATGATTTTGCCTTTTACTTTTGCTTTTAATTTATTGATACCTGTCAGGGCCCCTCCTACTTCATCCTGGCATTTCTCCTCTTCTTTCCAGCCCCTGCTTATGATCTCTCTGTTCTTCTGCGACATCACTGGCTGCTGCTTCTCCGTCTCCTTTACTGGTTCCTCCTTATTTCCCCATCATCCTGCCATCAGAGTGCCATAAGGCTCAGGACGTGGCTTATCTTCTGTGTCTGTATCCCACTCCCTAGGTGGCTTCCGGCAGTCTCAAGGCCTTCTCACATACCAGTATATAAGTGACACCAGACTCTCATCCCCAGCTTGGACCTCTTCGTCTAACCTCCATACTTATATCTCCAACTGCCTATTCCATATCATCACATACGTGGCTAATGAGCACCTCAAACTGAATAGTCCAAGCTCAACTCCTGGTCTTCCCCCCTGATCTGCCCCTCCCAGAGTCCTGCCCCTGTCAGCGAATGGACACTCCATCCTCCCTGCTATCCAGGAAAAAATCCCTGGAGTCATCTTTGTCTTTCTTACTCTCATATGCCCTATATCCTCTCCGTTAGCAAAGACTGTTGCTTGTTCCTCCAAATATATCAAGAATCTTACCACTTTCCACTGCCTTCACTACCAGCACTCCGATGTGAGATGCCATCCCCTGTCCTCTGGAGGCAGATGCCTCCCTGCGGGTCTCCTGCTTCCACCGCTTCCCCCTCAGAAGCTGCGCTCAACACAGCAGCCACAGTGAGCCTTTTAAACTATAAATGAGATCAAATCACCCCTCTGCTCATGCAGAGTAACACATTACAATGACCTAAAATGTCCTACACGATCTGACCGCAGGCCTTGCTGTTTCTTCCTTCACAAAACATAGATCAAAATTTGACGCACTAAATATTTTCTTTATTGTCTGTTTCTTCCCTTACATTCTACACTAGAATGTAAGGTTCTTGAAGACAGGGGCTTTGCCTGTTTTTTTCAGGCTGAATTCTCAGCAGCTACAACAGTGCAAGTAGTTTTGAATAAATTAATAAATGGATAGTAGGTGTTCCATTCAGTGAGTAAAAGATGAGTGAATGATGAAATGAATTAGTGCATGCCTACGTGGGGTTTTATGTACATGCTTGAGAACCTAGAATGACACCTCTGGCTTGTGCTAGTGTGGAGGGGGAGGGGGCATTTGTGGAAATGTGGTGTGATTTTAATTCCCCCTCTTCTTTTCTCTCATCTATGCATTTATTCAGGCAGCTGCTATTCACAGGTGTGGGCTTACACTGTGCTATGTACAGGCCCATACACATGGTTTTCCATGAGCTCCTCAGAAGACATGCAGACATATGACCTTAGAAGGGAGGCAGGTGCTGATGCCAAGGTGTTTCTGAGGAGCATGAAGTCTACATGAGGAAAGCCTGAGAGGCCAGGAAAGGCTTCTCCCAGGGGTGGCAACTGAGCTGAGTCTTGAAAGATAAAGCAGAATTCTTCATGTGAGCAAAGATAAAAGAGTATTCCAGAAAACAGCATTGTGGGAAACAGGAACAGAGAGAGACTGGAGACAGCATGGCACTTTTGAGGAACTGCGAGGGGGTAGGCATGCCAAAAGTCCACACCAAGCATCAGCGTTCGGAGACACCAAGCGGGGGAGGTGGGCAAGGGAATGTCATGAAGGGCTTGTTCGCCATGCTAATACATTGCTCACATTCTCTGAACAACATGAAGGATTAAGCAGATTAACACGATGAGGCAAGAAAACAGTAATACAATACAGATCAGTGAGTGCAAACTTTGAGCTATGCACAGGATTCTACGGAAAGATGGAGTGCGGGCAGTGCCTAAGTCAACATTCTAGGGGGCTTGGGCAGGAAGGAAGAAGGGAGTGACAAAGCATTGCCTAGGAGGGGACACAAAGGAGAAGCCAGGCTAGGTAGGCAGGAAGGACAAGGGCTTTCCTGGGAGAGGAACAGGAGGTTTCACAGGCAGAGCATGAGAGAATGCTGGGCACAGCTGAATGCCCACCAACCCCACTTTCTCACCATCCACATTAATATCCTTTCCTAAAACCTAGAAGGACTGCCTAAATCCTTTCATTGTCCACACATTCCACAATCCTCCTTCTTCTTCATCTTCATTATATAACCAAAAAATCATAATGCTTGGGAGCCGGAGGGCATCTTTGAGTGAATCTAGTCTGCGGCGTTCCACCTTCCCACTCAAGTGTCCTGAGCAGCTGGGGAAAGAACATGAACCCATTTTTTTTTTTTGAAACTGCTTATTATATTTTTTAAATGCAAAATTTGCATTCTAAGTCAAAATGTCAGTATTCGCTTTAATATAAAAACAAGTGTTTCCTAAAAATCTTCTAGTAAGATTGATCCTCCCCAGGAAGTTGAATCCATTTTTACCCACAGCCACCCGACCTGTAACCACATCCCCAGGTCTGCGGGCACCCTTGAGAAATCCCTGATTTTCAGATGAGGACACGCAGGCCAGCAGAGAGGGTAGACCAGCTGCCCGAGGTCACACAGCTGGTTAGATGTGGAGTGAAGTCCAGAACCAGCCCTGGAACTCTCCTCGGACCCTCCCCCAACAAGCCCCCCCTTCCTTCCTGTTCCTGCATTTCACTGACTGCTCTCCCTTTGTCCCATCTGGGGCTCCTGGACCCCCTTGAGTGTCCCAAGGGCTCTGAGGCAGAGGAGACAGAGTGGAGGGGCCGCCCCATCGGGAGAGAAGGTCACAGAAGGCAGAGGCGCTGAGCAGCCCTGGCCCCACCCTCCCCTGCTGCAGCTTCTCATTCCTGCCTGGGAGGATGAGGCTTCAGCAGCACCAGATCAAAAGGTTTATGAGGCCTTTTTGGCTGTTCTTAATTAATTATACCTTTGCTTCCTGGAGGCACTTAGAACACATTTCTGAGAGTTTGGCTTAAAGCACAGAGGAGGAAACCCACAGTTCCAGTGCCTGTCCCAGAAGGCCTCCCACCGTTCGTTTTCCTCTGTGTTGAAGGTTTTGTGAGCACCTCCAGCAGGGCTCCTTGAGTGGACATGCCCGGACTTCACTCCCACAAAGGCGGAGAGTTGCTGTTTGGAAAAAGTCAGTCACTCTACAGTCCTCTGAGTCAGCCAAGTGCAGGAAAAAAAGCGAGGAAGCTTGTATTGTTTCTCTACAAAACAAGCAAAGCTGACCTGGCTCCATCCTTTGTCTAAAACCTGTCAGTCATTTCCATTGTTCCCTGGATAAGGAAATCCCCCTGCCATGGACTATTAGGAGCTGAGTCAGCCCCCATCTTATCATCCCAGACTCCACCTGCACCCCTCTCCTTCCTCTGTCTTCTCTAGCCACACTGATGCCCTTTGCTCTCCTCCCCATGCCCCTCCCCCTGCCACAGGGCCACAGGGCCTTTGTACCTGCCATACCTGTTTGGACGAACGGAGGCAAGATGGTGCACTTCCGGGTTCTTCATCCCTCCCCCTCCCAACTCTTCCTGCGCGCGCACCAAAATGCAGCCGGTGCCCGGGAAGGTGCAGACCAACTGGGCATGCGCCAGGTGACGTCAATCCGAAGAGACCAAGATTTACCTGGTCGCACCTGCGGAACGCCCCTGACACGCCCATGCCCCACCTATTGCCCTCCCACTCCTAGAAAAGTCGCTCTCCGCCATTGAGCCACGCAGACTTCCCAGCTTCCCAGTCCTGTCGGGATGTCGGAACTCCGTCGGAGAGCTTGGGGGAGGGGAACTCTGCCGGCCTTCTTTGCCAGAGGCCAACAGACTTCTTCTCCACACCTTAGGTTACTAAAATAAACTTGCAGTTTTGCGCCTGACCTTTGCCTACTTGCTGGTTCTTTTGTGCTCGCTCTGGTGGTCTTAGAAAAACAAGACAGATGGTGCTGAACCCTGGAGGAGACCCCTCCTCAGGGCCCCCAGGGTCCGGGGAGCCTCCTCCTCCTCCTCGTTCCACGCCGTGGACGGACCAGGACCTGAGACCCGCTTCGCTCACTCTCACGGCCTCTCTGGGGTAAGTGCCCTTGTCTCCTCTTTACCATCCTCGGCCAAAATCCTGCGCAGGTCCGAGGTCCATTTTGAGCCACCAAGTGGCTTGGGAGACCCTTGCAGGACGGAGACGTCCACCTGAAGGTACTCTCCACTTTGGCTTCAAGAGCCTCCAGTCTGTCTCTGCTGGTTCCAAAGGACGCTTTGAAGCCAGGCAGAGATCCACTTCCATTTCCATTGTGTCCATTGTGTGTCGGTAAAGAGGAAACAAATGGGAAACCCCCAGTCCAAATTTCCAAAGAGCACCCCCTTAGGGTGCCTCCTAGCCAATTTAAAAACCTTACAGCTTGAACAAGACCTTAGGAGGAAGCGGTTAATTTTCCTTTCCACTGTGGCGTGATCGACCCCAGCAATTTCTGCCAGCAGCTAGGCAAGTGGTCCGAAATTTACATACAAGGCTTTTGGGCCTTAGGCTCTCGTCCCTATACTCCTTCTCTCCCCGTTCTCCCCACACCCTCCCTTCCTGCCCAGACTCCTCCTCCTCCCTCCGTCCGGACTCCTCCTTCCTCTTCCTTACCTACTAGTAATCCACTCAGTCCCATGCCTCCTTTGGGGCCCCCAACTGGCTGTCTTGAGTCTCCTGTCTCTGCACACACCCACTCTAAGTGCCCTGCTGATGTCTCCACTCCTGCCCCACACCCTCCTACAGTGTTAGCACCTTTGCGAGAGGTGGCTGGGGCGGAGGGGGTAGTCAGAGTACATGCCCCTTTCTCATTGGCTGATCTTTCCAAAATTGAGAAGCGTTTAGGTGATTTCTCAGCTAATCCTACCATATACATAAAGGAATTTAGATACCTTTGTCAGGCCTATGACTTAACTTGGCATGACCTCCAGGTTATCCTAACCTCTACCCTAAACTGACTGAGGTTCTAACCCAGTATACCCAGTTAGATCCAGCCTCCCCCACAGGGGCCACTATTTTGGCGTCTTATTTCATTTCTCAATCAGCTCCTGACATTCGTAAAAAACTTCAAAAGGTAGAGGATGGTCCTCAGACACCAATACAAGACCTAGTTAAATTAGCCTTTAAGGTCTATAGCTCCAGAGAGGAGACGGCTGAGTTACAGCTCCTAGCAGCGGCTTTCGGCTTTACAGCCCAGTCATAACCCCAGGCCAGAGAGCACATACCCCACAGACTCCAAAGCTACAAAAGGAGCCTGCCTGCTATAAGTGCGGCAAGGCAGGACACTATGCCAACAGGTGTCCGCAAGGTCCCCGAGCCCCAACGCAGCCTTGCTATAAGTGCAAGGCATCAGGACATTAGGCCAGTGAATGTCCTAACCCTCGTCCACCAGCAACCCCCCTGCCCTGCTTGCCAGCAGGGAGGAAACTGGAAGTCTGATTGCCCCACCCTGAGAACAGGTGCCGCACCTCTACGTGACCCCCTTTCCCAGGATCCTGGGAGCTCCTTCCAGCTCCTACATCTGGACGATGACAACTGAAGGTGCCGAGACTCGGGGACCCCCATCACCCTCGCCGAGCCGTGGGTAACTCTCCTGGTAGCGGGTAAGACAATTAATTTTTTAATCAACAGCGAGGCTACCTATTCTGTTTTGCCGTCCTTCTCTGGACCTAGCCTTCCATCCAATATCTCTGTAGTAGGAGTAAGTGGAAAGCCATCCACTCCACGAAAAACTCCAATCCTTAATTGCTGCCTGGCCAACAAGTACTTTGCGCACTCATTCCTCATTCCCAACTAAAAAGGGCCCCTACCGAAAGCAATCAGTGGAAATCAGTTTGGCTTTCCCCCACTCGCCTCAAACTTACTAAATTTTCTTAACTATCTCATACTCCCCAACCTTGCCAGGACTATCCTTCTGGGTTTTGCCCATATTCCAACAAATACTTCCATTCCTCATTCCTATACTAATACTGTGCCTTATTTTATTTTTCATCCGTGCGTCCAAATACCAACCATGGGCCCTGACCTTAATGACGCCCCTTAACAGCAGGAAGTAGCCAGACAGACCATGGCGCCCCTTTATCACTATTATCAATAAAAGGTTGGACTGTTTGGACGAACGGAGGCAAGATGGTGCACTTCCGGGTTCTTCATCCCCCCCTCCCAACTCTTCCCGCACGCGCCAAAATGCAGTCGGCGCCCGGGAAGGTGCAGACCAACTGGGCATGTGCCAGGTGACGTCAATCCGAAGAGACCAAGATTTACCTGGTCGCACCTGCGGAATGCCCCTGACACGCCCATGCCCCACCTATTGCCACTCCTAGAAAAGCCGCTCTCCGCCATTGAGCCACGCGGACTTCCCAGCTTCCCAGTCCTGTCAGGATGTCGGAACTCCGTCGGAGAGCTTGGGGGAGGGGAACTCTGCCGGCCTTCTTTGCCGGAGGCCGACAGACTTCTTCTCCACACCTTAGGTTACTAAAATAAACTTGCAGTTTTGCGCCTGACCTTTGCCTACTTGCTGGTTCTTTTGTGCTCGCTCTGGTGGTCTTAGAAAAACAAGACAATACCCTCATCCTGGAAGGCTCTTTCCCCCACTTTTTGCCTAGTCTTACTCTTCTTCATCCTTCAGCTCTCAGCTTAACATTTTCATCCTCAGAGAAGCCTACCTGGACCTGGACCTCCCCAACAGTCAAACCTTTCCTTCTAGGTTCTCAGAGCACCAGATGTCTTTCTTCACACTTATCACAGCCACAAATTTACATTTGTGTGTTTGAATACTTGATTACTATTTATCCCTCCCACAGGCTGTATGATCCCCAAGGGCAGAGTCCATGTAAGGATTTGCTCAATCTCATATCTTCATCACCTAACATACCTAGCACATAATGATGCTTTAAAACATTTAAATAAAAAAATAAATAAAGAACAAATGAATGAATAGTACATTTAGTAAGTTCAAAGTATGAATTAGTATATGAATGAACATGCCTGGAATTTTTTATAAAGGTCTTCAGGACTCAGGATTTGATCCTTGAGCCTGCACACTGACTGTAGGTAAGCAATACATAGCCACATTATCTCTCATTACTCAACATTGAGTTATCCATGTCTCTTATGTGCCTGTCGTGGGTTAGTTCTCTGCTATATGCTCTCTTGGCTGCCCTCTTTCCCCCATTATCCTCCTCTATTCCAGTCATCAGAAAATCCTGCCAACTCCACTCCAAGATATATCAAATTCTATCAGACATACAAAAACTGAGCATTTATTACCAACGAACTATGATAAAGAGAATTTTAAAAAAATTTTTTTTGGAAGAAGGAAAATTATCTCAGAGGGGAAAAGATGCAAGAAGAAAAATAAGCCACAGCATCAAAAAGAATAAAATACTTAGAAATAAATTTAACCAAGAAGGCACACACTGAAAATGATAAAACATTGATGAAAGAAATTGAAGACATAGTAAATGGAATAATCATGGATTGAAAGAATTAATATTGTCAAATTAAATTGCCCATATTACCCAAATTGATCTATAGATTCAATTCAGTCCCTATTAAAATTCCAGTGACATTTTTCACAGAAATAGGAAAAACAATCCTAAAATTTGTATGGAACCACAAAAAAACCTACATAGTTAAAATCTTGAGCAAGAAGAACAAAGCTGGAAGCATCACACTTCCTGACTCCAAAATATATTACAAAGTTATAGTAATCAAAACAGTATGGTACTGGCATAAAAATAGATACATAGACCAGTGGAATAGAACAGAAAGCCCAGAAATAAACCCATCCATATACAATCAACTAATCTTCAACAAAGACACCAATAATGCACAATGGGTAAAGGATGGTCTCTTCAGTAAGTGGTGTTGAGAAAACCAACTATCTACATGGAAAAAAAAAAAAACATAGTTGGATCCTTATCTTACATCATACATACAAATAAAGTCCAAATTGATTAAAGACTTAAACATAAGGTCTGAAACTGTAGAACTCCCAGGAAGAAATATAGGGAAAAATGTTTATAGCATTTGTCTTGGCAATGTTATTTTTGGATATGACAAAAAAAAAAAAAAAAAAAAAGCATAGGCAACAAAAGCAAAAATAAATAAGTGAACTACATCAAACTAAAAAGTTTTTGCACGACAAAGAAAACAATTGACAAATTGAAAACACAATCTATGGAATAGAAGAAAATATTTGTAAACCATATATTAAAGAAGTTAATATACAAAATAAATAAGGAAGCTATACAACTCAAGAGCAAAAAGAAAAATAAAAACCCCAAGCACACACACACATGCATGCGCGCACACACACACACACACAAATAATCAGGTTAACAGTGAACAAAGGATCTGAATAGACACTTTTCTAAAGAAGACATACAAATGGCCAACAGGTATATATAAAAAGAAGCTTAACATCACTAATCATCAGGGAAATGCAAATAAATACCACCATGAGATATCGGCTCACACCTGTTAGGATGTCTTTTAAAATATCAAAAGACAACAGCTGTTGTGGCAATATGGAGAAACCCTTCCACACCATTGATAATAATGTATATTGGTACAGCCATTATAGAAAACAGCATGTAGCTTCCTCAAAAATTTAAATATATAACTACCATATAGTTCAGCAGCTTTGCTTGGGATAGCTACACTCCCATGTCTATTGCAGTATTATTCACAATGGCCAAAATATGGAAAAAAACCTACATGCCTGTCAACAGCTAAGTGGATAAAGAAAATGTGATTGATACACATGCACACACACAGAGAGCAATGTTATTCAGCCTTAAAAAAGAACAGAATCTTGCCATTTGTGGTAACATGGATGAACCTGGAGGACATTATGCTAAGCCAGACACAGAAAGATAAATATAGTATAATCTCACATGTATTTGGTGTCTAAAAAAGTCAAACTCACAGAAACAAAAAGTAGAAGGATGGTTACTAGGGGCCACAGGGTGGGGGAAATGGGGAGATCTGACCAAAGGGATAAACCTGCAGTTATAAGAAAGCTCAAATAAGTTCTGGAGCCCTAATGTACTGCATGGTGACCATAGTTAGAAAGAATGTATTATACACTTGAAATTTGCTAAGATTGATCTTAAGTATTCCCCACACACACAGACACAAAGACAACTATGTGAGGTGAGGAAAATGTTAGTTAGCTTGATTGTGGTAATTATTTCACAATTTATACATATATCAAAACATCACATTGCATACCTTAAACATATACAATTTGTATTTGTCAATTATACCTCAATAAAGCTGAGGAGGAAAAAAAAGAAGAAATGTAAGCTAAGAATAGGTAAATATGCAACTAAATCTAAATGAATACTTGTAGGAAGTTACAATAACAATGCATAATTTTAGAGATTTTTTAAAAGCAGTCAAAAATAACATCTAAGATGGGAGGGGTAGTCAGATTTAAATGTGCTAAAAGTTTATGAAAAGAGTCAAGATACTAAGTAACTTGAGGCTTTGTTAAGTACAATTAAACCTTAAAGGATAATCACTAAAAAAATGAAAAGCAAGTTTATCTTTTCCAAAAAGTAATGGGGAAAATTACTTTTCCCCAGTATTATATAAAAAAATTCAATCTTGAAAAGACAAGAAACAAAGAAAAAAGTATTTAAAAGTCAAGTAAATACCACAAGATGGTATAAATAAGTTAAAATACATGAACAATCACAATAAATGTAAATGGACTAAAGTTAACAGTTAAAGATAGAGATTGTCAAATTATATTTTTAATATCCAGCTATATGCTATTTGTAAGAGACATCTCTAAAATATAAGAAATGGAAAGATTGAAAGTCAGCTTTAAATTGGTTAATATTATGGAAATATTAACCCCTGAAATCATATATAGTTATATTGATATAGATAAAATCAATTTTAAGCTTTTTAAATATTAGTAAGTCACTAAATAATGATAAAAATATTAAATTCACTAGGAAAAGATCGTTTGAATCTTGCCTAATCTAGCAACATAGCATCAAATATACAAATCAAATCTGGTAGAATTACAAGGAATAACTGACCAATCCACAAACACAGTGGGAGTTTCTCTGTGAAACTGATATAGCAAGCAGACAAAAAATCAATATAGAAGATTTGACAAAACAATTAACAGTATGGCTTGATTAATGGGCACATACAGAACCCTAAAACCAAAAGAAGAATAAAAAATCACGTTTGAAATTCATTTTAGAACATAAGTGAAACGTGCAAATATGAGTAAAGTTGACCTCATAATAGAGGGCAAGAAACAAGTCTCAACATATTTCAAAGAATCTGTATGTACACAGACCATATTCTATAACTAAATGCAATTAGCTTAAAAATAAATGATAAAAAGATAAACTTTTAAAACCATTTGTCTTAAAATTCAAAGCATATCTCTAGGTTACTCATGTGTTAACATAAAATAATAATGCAACTGTAATGAAATCATTATGAACTTTAATGATAATATTACATGTCAAAACTTACAGAATGTGGATAGTGGTACTTAGAGGGAATTTTGTAGCCTCAAGTCTCATTGAAGCTTTCCTTCATTTTTCCAATTACACAGTTCATTGATTTACATATTCATTCAATAAATGTTTAATCTGGCATTGTGGAAGTCATATGGCTGGAGGCTGTAGTAGTCGCTAATAGCTCCAAAATGGAAATCCTGAGCTAACCCGGTCCATTTTCCAATTGTTGATTTACAAGAGCTGTCCAGGGCAGCTCGTAGATTCTCTTGCAATGGAGACATCACAGGCTATACACTTCCCATTGCCAATAGTCAAAGGCATTGACAATAGTCTCATGCTCAAAGGGACAACAGATACAAGAATTCTTCAACCCAAAATGTGATACAGAGCATCCCTGGATATTTTCTTATCTACTTGACTTTCCACTTCAAACACTTTATTTCCCATTTCTCTTTCTCTCTCTCTCTCTCTCTCTCTCTCTCTCTCTCTCTCTGTCTCTCTCTTTAGGAGAGGAATCTTACTATATTGCCCAGGCTGAACTGTAGTAGCTATTCATAGGCACAGTCCCACCACTGATCAGCATGGGAGTTTTCACCTGCTCTGTTTCTTATCTGAACTGGTTCACCCTCCTTAGGCAACATGCTGGTGTCCTACTCCCAGAAGGTCACCATGTTTGATGCTTGACTCAGTGTGGACACTTGATCTGCATAACTCACTACAGCCCAGACCTCTTGGACTCCCGTGATTTTCCTGCCTCAGCCTCATGAGTAGCTGGGACTACAGGGGTCACCACCATGCCTGGCCCATTCTCTCTTTTGATGGGAAAGGTTTTCTTTTCATTGGAAAATGGAAAGTCTCATAGGACTAAAAGGATATATATATATATATATATCTTCATGTTTAGTAGCTATTTCAATGATAGCATGAGAGACACAAGAGGAAACGGAAAACATCTTTGGTTTCCCTGGAGCAAATTTCAAATGGACATGTAAGGATGACAGCCACCTATGTTTCTTCAGACTTGCAGTGACCGAAAGATAGGATGCAATTAGCAATGGTGATGAGGTTGCTTCTAAAGCAGAGCATATTTGCTTTTGTCGTTGATGTGTCATTATTAAAAAAAAGTTATCATGCTCTACTGCGGAATCAAGATAGGCCCCCTCTTTAGTCCATTTCCTTTTATCTTTTGGGGTTGTCCCAGGTTACTAGTTAGTTGTCAAGTAAATTGCATTCTGTACTTCTCACCATCAGTTGTCTAAATCCCACGATGGAAAGGATCTCCCTAATCTTATGTTCTAGATATCAAAGGCTGTCTCTCATCTCTCCACTGCAGGGACAAGTTTTGAGGATATATATTAGTAGCTAGAGTTTAAGGCAAACCTATATCCAAGCATATGTTTGTTTTGCAACATAATACTTGCTGTACTTTATTTATTAGATTTCCTCATTATGTAAGACATTTTAATTACAAAGTCATCATAGATTACATTAGATATGGCTCTTCTTCTTATGGTTAAAAATAGTTTGCATGACGCAGCTGACTTTATAGAAGCTGTATCTGGGCAGATAACTGTGAGTGTGTCACTGTCGATGCAAACTAGGAAAGATAAATACTGCTGCTAATCATTGGAACCCGCTGTGTAGCTATTATAGTTTGTTCAAGTTAAAACAGTGGCGATGAGTCAGACTGTTTCTCCCTCTGGCTTTAGAAAACTTGTATATTTAACCAAGACAGATTTACACGTGAGGTTGTGCGTGACGAGGTTGCTACGAATGCTTCATCCAGGGCTAAGTTCCAAGACAGGGCACTGGAAAGCACGAGACACAAGCAAAAGTAGGTCGCACAAGTTCTCTTCCTCAAGAGCCTCCTCTCTCCAAAGGTTTTCTGCTGTTTATTTAAAGCTGAGATTCCACATGTTGGTCTTTGTTTCCAGGGGAAATTGATTGATGACTGGCTTCAAACAACGTGCACAATTTATGGATATGGAAAACGCATGTACTATCTACACATGCTGGTTCTTTATAGATGGTCTTTAGGGCAAGTCTGAGATGCTTGGATAATGTACAAACCAGCATTAATAAATCTCTGCAGAGAAGACACTACCTATCTCTTCCTCTTGAGATTAGATAAAAAGCAACCTCTTAAATGCCTGCTTTAAAGACCATGACTGCACACTTTATATTTTCCCTTTGGTTGTCCCTAATAGTGAATGCCCTGAGCTAGTTTTTAATACAAACTTTAGACGTAAAGCCCCAACCCTGGAAGAAACCAGTGATGCTATCCTTCAAAATAGCACTTAGGGATTTTTTTTCCAGGCTACAATAGTAATAAATGCTCATTGCAGAAATATTGTTAAAAACAGAAAAGTAGGAAGAGAAAATAAAAGTCACCTGTGATCTGCCCATTGAGAAATTACTCACTGTACCCTTTCATTCTTTTTTCCTGGGAATTCACAGTTTCATAAGGTTAGATCATACATATATATACATATGATATATACATATATCATGTGTGTGTGTTTGTGTCTAATATGACCTACAGGTGTTCATTTAGTATATCATAACCATTTTCTCTCATATTACAAAATATTACCCTGAAATAGACTTTTTGATAGCTATATGGTATTACATTCTGTGAATGTACCATAGTTTTCTAAATCAGCCCCCTATTGTTGAACATATAGATTGTTTTCAATATTTACTATTATAAATCCTAAGATCATGCACATCTTTGTATAAGAACCATCTTTGCATTCTTGGCTATGTGTATTAATTATTTAATATACCATTGAATTAAATTTTCCAGCACTATATTTTATTTATAATTTTTTCATCTATTAATGGGCTTTTTCTAAAACCTGTAAGAAATGCATGCAAGCAAAAATCACTGTGTCCCATGTTAAAGAGAGAGCTAGGCATGGTGGTTTACACGTGTAATCCCAGCACTTTGGGAGGCCGAGGCAGGTGGATCACTTGAGGCCAAGTGTTTAAGACCAGCCTGGCCAACATGGTGAAACCCCCCCTCTACTAACAATACAAAAATTAGCCAGGTGCAGTGGTGGGCACCTGTAATCCCAGGTACTCAGGAGGCTGAGGCAGGAGAATCACTTGAACCCAGAAGGCAGAGGCTGCAGTGAACCGAGATCGCACCACTGCACACTCCAGCCTGGGTGACTGAGCGAGACTTGGTCTAAAACAAACAAACAAACAAACAAAAAAGAGAGAGAATTGTCTTGGGAAAGGCAATTAGAATCAGTAGCAGCTAATGCTGTATGGGAACAGCCTTGGTACCACGGCTATTTAATACTGGGTTTGCTACAGGTCCTCAGAAGAATGCAAAACCAAAGTTATTCAACTGGCATTGGAATTAGAGCAACTGTTCTATTATTGTGTGCAAACTTCTGCTATAAATAACCTGACAGTATCCATCTGCATGGGATGCAAAAAAACAAGAAACATGCAAAGTAAAGACCAAAATACCAAAATAGACCTGGGGTGCATCTGGTATACCCTTTCCACGGGGCCCTCAAACAGATGGTGCAAATTCCCAAGATATACCTGCCTAATGGCATTGTCCTATCTCTGAGCGGGGGGATGAGGGGGATTCCTTTCAGCAAATGGCCTAGCCAGAAAGGAAAGGGAAGTGAGTCACTGAGATTCATCATTTTATTCAACAAATCATTATTTGGACACTAGACATGTTCCAGGCACTGTTCTAGACCCTAGGAATAATGCAACGATAAGCAAGAAAGACAAATTCCCTGAGCACAGTGAATGGCCCAAAAATGGCTACTGTTTTCCAGCTCTATTTTGTCTGTTTGTCCTTCTCTATCCCCATCTAGACTTTTTCTTTTCCCCCAGTTGCATTACTCATGCCCAGTGGCCTGCCTTCTACTGATTTCTTTCCCTAGGCCATTTTGCAACAGCCAGTCAAAGTTCAGGAGCCTGCAAAGTCTTCAGTTTCATTCCTCAGCCACTAGCTGCCCCGGAGGTAAGGGGCTATGACTTTTTCCCCTTTGGTGCCAGTATGATGCCCAGCATCCAGGAAGTATTCAATAAATAATAAACTGAAGAAGATTTTAGCCTTTTACACACAGGGACCCACCACCTCTGAAGCTCTGCAGAAATCGGCATTGTCTCCTCTCCCTGATCTCTTCCCAGAAGGCTAGAAAATCTAATACAAATCTCCTTAGGAGGTCTGGTGGAGGATATAATGTGTCATTTCAGGTAGATACTGAAGCATATTTACTATAGATTAAACTTGGAGGGCTCTTTCTTATGGGCCTCGCTAGCATTTGTCAACTGTGAGCATAGAGATGGAGATATATATAGACAGACAGGTAGATATATATAGATGGGCCGGTAGATAGAGATAGATGGATGATAGAGGAAGTGGAAACTGGCAGGGAACACCATGTGTCACCGGCAGAAAAGAGATGAAAGATGAAAAGTAAGACTGATTATAGCCCAAAGCACCAAAGCTCTGAGTGATCCACAAAGAGGGGAGAATCTTCCAGAGACTCAGGAATTAGCACTATCCAGTAGACACAGCAGGGCTTTAAAGGTTTTTAAAAAGCAAGAGTGCCTCACTTTTATTGCTTGCAGCTAGAGAGAAAAAGGGATAGGAGGATGGCGTGTGAATGCTTTCACTAAGGGAAATAAAGACATACACCCATATGCACAGAGATTTGAGCCACACGCACCAAAACGTAACAGGAGAGCTTCAGGTCACCCACTTCCAACCAAATCTAAGCCCCGGATATGTCTCAGGATATGTTCCCTACAACAACATTGCCTCAATTCCTGCAAGAAAAAGAGAGCAGATCCAAGATCCTTCTAGAGGGTGGGTCCCAGAGTTTGAAAGGAAGGTTTGGAGAATGGTGACTTTTAAGATGGGGGCTCTGCCCTTTTATCCACAACCTGAGCTGGGCATGGTGTTTTTCCTTAAAGGCCCTGCAGTGAGAGGGTCCTATGGGTGGGAATGAAGCTACTACTGGAGATCCTAAAAGGTAAATAAAGATGATGGAAAAATGAGGGTGAACCCAACAGTCCATATGCTTGGTCCAACATCTCTGAGCTTCCTGACAAGTCTTGACTCACAAGAAAAGAAAGCCAAGTAAGGGATAATAAACTCAGTTCTGAATGTGGTCCTTAATCCAACCCAACCGTCAGTGCCAAGAGGGTTAAAATCAAGTAGAAAAACTTACCACCTTCCAGAAATAGAAGAAACAAAAAACACATTGCAAGAAACATCCAGTTAAGTTTGCCTCTTCTTGTGAAAAGGCTTGATATGGGTTCTTGGCTACTCCTGCTTTCCCATCCTCCTTTTATAAAGTCCACCTCCAAATATTCTGTGCTAGACACAGTTGGACTAAGAGTCACGAGGAAGGGCCAGGAGAGGTGGCTCATGCCAGTATCTCAGTGATTTGGGAGGGCAAGGAAGGAGGATCATTTGAGGCCAGGAGTTTGAGACCAGCCTGGAAAACATAGCAAGACCCCATCCCTACTAAAAATTTCAGAATTAGCCAGGTGTGGCAGCACGTGCTTATAGTCCCAGCTATTTGGGAGACTGAGGTGGGAGGACCTTTTGCACCAAGCAGTGGAGATTGAGTCACTGCACTCTAACCTGAGTGACAGAGCAAGACCTTGTCTCTTAAAACAAACAAACAAACAAACAAACAAACAAACAAACGAAAAAACGGTCAGGGGATGTGAAATAAAATATGCCCCAAACACCTTCCCAGTAATTTTTATTCCTAGGAAACTCTCTGGCCAACATGGAGTCCATGTAAATAAAGCCCACACCAGGGGGAAAGTTTCCCTTTGGAAGCTGAGTTCCCCTATTCTCTCTCAGATTAATAGGAGCCATGCCCTGATAACTAGAGAAGAATAAGCTACTAAATGAGCCCAGAGAGACAGACACAAAATGGTTATTTAATGTGAGCTATTGTCACCATGTGCAGAAGACATCAGAACCCATTTCCATTCACCCCCTGCACAAACACTATTTCAATGGCCTTATGGTGGGGAATCACCACAAGTGTCAATCCTGCCATTTCACCTCCGAAATGAACAAGGCTTTCTGGAGGCTGCCTCCCCTCACCTGTCAAAACCATAACTCTGCTGAGCATGAAGCCTTTCCAAGGTGGGAAAGCTATGATGTCAGATCCAGGCCCGTTCAGCTCAGTGAATACTGGGGTTTGCTGTCAAGTCTAAATATATTCTTTCATGAAAATAGCTTCGTCCTTTCCTTGGCAAGTAGATATTGGCCTATATTTTTAATCCATGTGTGGGTGTGTATACAGCATGGTTATGCAGTCGTTTCCTCACTCAAGGGTGAGCCGGGAAACAGTGCGACTCTCCGCGTGAAGGCAGAATCCAATCTATATCCCCAGGTCTGTTCCACACGGGTATTTGAGTGAGCTCTCACATGGGCTTCTGTTGCTGGCTCCTCTGAAACATCTGGCCTTGAACTAGGGACTCTGAGATTGACTTTGTGGGTTTCAGTCAATTCTGGCTTGCAAGTAGCTTACCTACTCATGCAGAATGAGGAAGACAGGAGGATACAGTCACTACCCACAGGGTTAAACTAGGATCACTTTCCTGAAGGAAATGATACACTGTGCTCTGTCATATAAGATTTGTGAATGTGATTAAAGATTTATTGATTGGGTGCTAGGTGTCTTCATCTACAGAGTCTCATCTAATCCTCACACAGCATCCCTGGGAGGTAGGTTATTACAAGTTCCATCTTTGTAGACAGGAGAGTTCAAGTTCAGAGAAGCTACATGACTTCTTCAGAGTTACCCAGATAGTAGATGGCATCACTGGAACTCAAGTTCAGGATTCCAACTCCTGTTCTCACTACTGCTGGTCGTTGACTGATGCACAGCCCAGCCATGCAGTGTCCGAGAGCTTCCGCTGGCGAAAAGGAGGCAAGCTAGTCTCAAGGATGAGGCTGGCATGGGGCAATGCCTGGTGGAAACCAACCAGGGCAGATGGTGAATCATTTTTCTTAGGAAGACACCAGCAGTCTCCTACACGGAGTACAATTTAGGATCCCACAATGTCCAAGGTAGTCAGTACAGAACCCACTGTGAAGACTTCTATATGCTGATGGTTCTCCATGAACAATGGGACTCTGGTCCTCTGCAAGCAGTTGGGGGTCGTCCATTCAAGCTAAGCACAAAGGATATCAGAAGTCTCCAGAGCTTGGGGAAAGGAGGATGCAGGAACAAGGTGAGAAGATGGGCTTCTCAGGCCAGGGGCTGGAGCTCACATACGCTCAACTTCCCTGTGGAGACGGAGGAAAAACCACGCTCTGCGGAATTCGGCCCCAGGCTCTTGTTTATTTCTTTTTCAGACCCACTGTAACCTGCCTGTGTTGGGCATGCGAAGTAGCAGCAGACAACATGCCAGCTCCGGCTAACTGCTCCTGACCACTCCCCAGGTGTATCTCACCCATTGCTCCCTGCATTGTCCTCCTGAATCCACACTCCTGGTTTCAGTGGCTGCCTTAGGCCCCTTTGCGTTAGAAGCCACTGGACTCCCCTCTTTTCCTTCCTGAGCCATAGATTCTCCACCTGGTTCTTGCTCTGCTGCAACTCCTGACCTCAGTCTCCTGTTGTCATCAACCATTTCAAACTGGAGTCATTTGGAATCAAAAATGGGAAAGGGTGAATTATTTTCCTGGCCTGATCCGAAATATCAAACGTGAAACTGCAGTCAGTGGGAATATCTGTGGTTCCATGTCCAGTGGGAAATTCTCTGGAATTGTCTGATGGGCTTTACAGTAACTAAGGGAGTTAATAACTTAAAAGAGTTCTAGCAGGCTTAAATGTTTGAGAGGACAGAGTGGAATATTACAGCTTACGATGCATGCCCCAACTGCAGGGACAAAGTAAAGTGACGTGACGGATGTATTTTTATAGGCGGTTAGGTTGAATTTGATTCAGTGAAGTTTGAGGGGAGGGAGCACAATGTCATTGCTTGAGTTTTGGTTCAAGAATGAGATACGTAAATGCTTGATTTGCTAATGCTTCCTATGATTTTGTTTTTCTTGGCTCTTTGTACTGAAAACTACTGCTAAGCCAAGGGAGTGAGGTGCACTGAAGGGAGATGGGGAGTCCCCAGTCACAGTGAAGTGGGCTTGATTCACAGATTCTGCTGGGCAAGAAGCCTGGAAGAGCTGCAGATGTCAGCAAGCCCCTCCTGGAGAGATTCCAGAGAACCGAGGCACAGAAACGCCCCTCCCGGAGATGTTGCCCCTGCGTGTTCTGTAATGAGACGATGATCAGGGAAATAATACGCAGGAGGCCAGGTGCAGTGGCTCATACCTGTAATCCCAGCACTTTGGGAGGCTGAAGTGGGTGGATCACAAGGTCAGGAGTTTGAAACCAGCCTGGCCAACATGGTGAAACCCTGACCCTACTTAAAAAAACACAAAAATTAGCCAGGCGTGGTGGCGTGCACCTGTAATCCCAGCTGTTCAGGAGGCTGAGGCAGGAGAATTGCTTGAACCTGGGAGGCTGAGGTTGCAGTGAGCCAAGATCGTGCCACTGCACTCCAGCCTGGGCGACAGAGCAAGACTCTGTCTCAAAAAAAAAAAAAAAAAAACAGTCTGTAATTTTTCTTCATATAGGGCACACACATTTCTCTAGAGAGAGGTTTTTCTAGATAATGCTCTATTTTTGTTAATTATTTAATTCATTCAACAAGGAATTTAGTAGTCATGAAAAAGATGCCTTCTGTCTTTGCCTTCAGGAAGCTTACGGGTTAATAGGAAAGATACAAACTTAAGCAGTAATTGGTCATTCCAATGAACAAGTAATTGGTCATTCCAATGGGCTTCTCTGGAAAACACACCATACCCTGAGGAGCCCTCAGCAGTCCAAGGAGTCTGTGGGTGGAAGCTCTTTCTGAGGACACAGTGTCTCCAGTTTCATCTGAGTAACAGGTAGGAGAACAAAGGCAGTGTCAGGCCTGACATTTTTGCTTGTTTGTCCCTTATATTTTTCCTAACTGAATAATCCAAGTATACAGGGATATTATTGACTTTTGTAATGCTTTATTTTACCTGAATTTTGCATGAAATGACTTTATTAATTCTAATTGCTTTTTTAGTTAATTCCTTTGGGTTTTCCAGGTTTCAAAACATCATAACTATATATAAATCTAATCTTTTTGAAAGTGATTTATAATTTTAATTTTAATTTTTAATTATAATTTTAATTTTTTCTGCCCCTTGGGGCAAGAATTTGAAAAGTGCATTTTTTGCTGAATGATGTGGCATTTCCTTCCATTTATCCTAAATGCACCTCAGTGAAACCTCATGTGTTACCCACGAGTTCTGGTGTTCCATAATGTGGTAAGCAGGTCCTTGTTCACCCTTACATTTTCATGGAATAATTCATTCACAAACCAAAAGCAAAACACATGTTATGAATAAGCTGGAAGCCTCCTCCTTCTTTGTTTATCAGGAGAATCCAAAAGAATATAATCCAAGCGGGTGCCCTCCCTCCTGGGTACCACTGAGACAGCCATTTGATTGTCAATGTGTGACTCTTGTAATGTAACACAATAGGAGATTCAAGGAAAAGCCAAATACTTCTTAGCACAATAACGTCAGGGGCTAATGTTAGGAAAAGGGCAAGAACAAAGCTTTCCAAATAGGGGCAATACTGTTTTCTTTATCCAAGTTAAGACTGTGTCATATCCGAGACAAGTTAGACCTTGCCTAGGTGCGATGTGTTTACCTCTTAGGTGAACTAGGGAAGAAGCAGCCACTGCAGATAGAATTAGCATCGCACATCCTCCATCATTCTCACTCATGCTGCAACATCCCCGGAGTTACCTTAAATCAGAACTTCTTAATACAGCATATAAAACATTGTCTTTAACTATTCAATCACTCTGAGTTGAAATTTTTATTTTTTCTTTACTTCTTTCTTTCTTTTTCTTTTTCTTTATTTCTTTCTTTTTTTTCAGTCAGGTTCTTGCTCGGTCATCCAGGCTGAAGTGCAATGGTGCAATCATGGCTTACTGCAGCCTCCACCTCTAGGGCTCAAGCGATACTCCTGCCTCAGGCTCCTAAGCAGTTAAAACTACAGGCACATGCCACCACACCCAGTTGGTGTTTGTATTTTGTGTAGAGACGGGGTTTTTTACCATGTTGCCCAGGCTAATCTCAAGCTCCTGGGCTCAACAATCTGCCTGCCTCAGCCACCCAAAGTGCTGGGATTACAAGTATGAGCCATGGTGCCCAGTCTAGATTTTTCTTATTTGCAGCCCAAAGCACCCTGACAGATAGAAAAGGGAAGGGACTTGCCTGAGGTCGCACAGCTTGTAAGCCATAGAGCATAGATAAAATTCAATGTTTGTGGGATGACAAATGTCCAGTTCCATCTATCTCCTGTGGGATGACAAATGTCCAGTTCCATCTATCT
>NC_045436.1:37519572-37560714 GCF_002776525.5 Piliocolobus tephrosceles | reverse complement strand
TTCCATCTATCTCCTGTGGGATGACAAATGTCCAGTTCCATCTATCTTTTGTGGGATGACAAATGTCATCCCACAAACTTTCTATTCTGCTATGGTGTACAACAACGTGAAGAGTGATTTCACAGATTTCCTCACAGAAGCATCTCTCTGTTAGTCAGGCATCTGTCAACATTCTAATACTAAAACAAGATTCCATGAAAATTATTTTTTAAAAATGCAAGACAAATCTTCTTTTCTCCCCTCACAGTGTTTTTCCTCTCGGAAGCATCACAACTGCTTCTTATTCTGTGCATAGTGTCAAGATAACAGGATTTAATTACCAAATTTATAAACCACCAGTATGGCATAAATGCGTTGGCCTCAAATAAAATGAATGCAGTTATTAAAAAAAGAAAAGAAATGCTAAATCAATACAGTGACAGCCGACACAGAGATGGCAGTTTTATTTACTTTATCTCTTACAGGAAGCAGTTAAGCCATTTCAAAGAGATTATTGGGTTTTAATGACCCAGGACATTAAAAGATGCTTCTCCCAGCAACATTGACACTGTACCTCAGGTGCAGGAGGTTATAAATCCATGAAATAATGGCCTGTTTTGGTAACCCCTCCCCACTCGCTCCCAACAGTGGACCCGATCGGGACCTTTCTTCAGTTAGCGAGGGCCGCTGGCTGGGGGTGTCACTGGAGAATACTCTGCATCCTCTCAAGAGGCCGGGGGAGCTTTCTAGATTGGGACTCAGCAGCAGCTTTTAGGCTCCACAATGAAAACCACCGGTGGGGCAGTGCTCTGTCTCCAAATGACAGGAGGAGAAGGAAAAGAAAGAACAGGAAAGAGGAGAAAAGGTAAGAAAAAAAAGCAAGGAAAGAGACCACCAAGTGTGGTGCTCAAGAATTCTACTAACAAAGCCCAGCAGCCACCCTTGCAGGGCCTCGAATGGTCTTACCGAGTCCAAGTTCCAAGGACCGGAGTCTCCTCCGGATCCCCTGGAGCGGATGGGCATCTAGAGATCAGGTTGGAAGTGGATCCTGAACTTGCCCATCGGATTTCCTAGGGCTCTAAGAGAATTACCTGCAGAGAACACATTGTCTTGACCAAAGCAGCTTCCCTTTGATTTGTTTTATACTTTAGACTTTCATAAAATATTTCATTTGAAGAGAAGGGTCCATACTTTTTAAAAAGTTTGAAAACTAAAGACGCAGGTCATCATCTTTGTTTTGCAAAGACTGATGACCACAGGGAGGAAGTTAAGGTCAGGAGAATAGACAGATGGAACTGGAACAGGTCACCACCATTCCCAGGCAGCTCCTGGATTCTTCCTGATGGAATGCCAGCACTTGAACGGGTGTTTTTTTGAGTTTCTAACCTCTCCAGTGACAACCATGCTATCCAGTAGCTACGCCCTGTCCGGGCAAACAAGAAAACATATAAGTGATCTCCTGTCCTCTTTCCAGGTGCTCTCTCTTGGATTCACAAAATAAAGATTCAGTCATTCACATGGTATTTCCAATACTCTGCCATTCATTTGGTATTCCCATTACAGTGAGAACTGGCCAGGTCTTCTAATGCTTCACAGGCCCCTGAAGTTCTATGCAAGAACCCTCCTCTAGAGCTGTTTCCTTGGGAATGTGAAAAAACATCACAACTTTGTTAACCAATTTCCTAATCATACTTCCCCTCCCTAGGCATATTTTTGCAAGGCTGAGTTTTGCAGAAAGATTTCTGGGCTTTTCTGCTGAATACATTTGGATAAGCTCATGGCCAGTAGAACTGGCTGTCTACCAGCTCTTGTGGAGCCTTGGTTCTTTGTCATGGGGAAACTCATGGACTGTCTAACTCAGAGAGCCCATCCAGAAACTGCATTTTTCTGGGAAGTCAGGGCCCCAGCATCTGGGCTGCTGAAAGTACTCAGCCCAGGGCAGGCCTGAGGGAGAGCAGGTGTGGGCAGGTTGCATGAGGATAATGCGGAATGAGGAGAAATGTGTTTTGGAGCTTGTGGGTGAAGAGAAAATGGTGCCCTTGTCTCAGAGGCACTGAGACACCTGGGAGTGGGGGGCTGGGGTGCAGGTGGTGGGGTGAGGTAACTGCTGTCGAAAAGAGAGATTGGCGTGGGCATCCCTATGGATATGGAAAACCCAGGAAAAATTCAAGGCATCATATTAACAAGGAAAGTCAAAAGAAATATGGCTGCATTATTAAGCACACACCCCAATAGTGTTCACAGTGCAGATACCGAGACAGGCAGATTCTAGGATTCATATGTCAATCCCATTCACCCCTACAGAAGAAAAAGAAAAGACAACCTGGTTGGGGGGACATCCTCGTAGAGAGGTGGCCCGGCAGCAGGCAGTCGCCGGTGGCCTGGATCACGTTTTATCTCCCAGCATAACAGTTGAGCTATCTGGGGAAAATCCCTCAGCCCCTCTAAGCCTCAGTTCCCACAGCTAGGAAATGGGGGTAATGGTCATAACCCTTCCTCTTGGAGTGTTGAGACAGAAAGTGAATCCGCATTTCAGCACTTAGCACTGTGCCCAGAACACGCAACAAGAGGTAGCTGTCGCCCACATTAAGCTGTTCTTCACGCCCTCAGGGGGACTCTGGACCCAGCCAGGGCCAAGGTAGAGAACCTCAAGGGGGAATCCTCTTGCCCCATCAGTGGCTCAGCAGAGACCACTCTGAGGAACCCATCATGTGTTGGGGCTAGAGCGAGTTGTTTGGTCTAAACAGCTTGGGAAGAAGAGACCCAGGAAAGGAGCGCTATCCTGAAATCTTTGACGAGCTCTCAGAGAGAAGAGGGGGTTTCAGGCTTTGCTACCCCAGAGGACAGCTTTGAGTCCATTGGCAAGGGTGGAGCTCAGGCGCAGCCCAAGGAAGTCTTTCCTCCTAATGAAAGTTGGCGAAGAACAGAAGTTGCTATCTGGAAAGGCTCTGAGTTCCCTTCTCAAAGGCCCTTTACCACAGGTATAACGTGTGTGTTGCAAACAACCCTCAGGAGAACAGAGCTAGAGAACCTTTGCCTCAGGAAATGTTCAGGCTGAAGCTGGATGATCAAATGCTGGTGAGGGGCACCCGGCACTGGGCAAGGCTGAGACCAGGCAGCCCACTCCTGGGATGGGGCTATCTACAGCTCCATTGCATTGAGCACAGTCTACATGCCAGGCAGGCCCAAGGCTAAGTACTTCACACACACTAGCTGGCTTCACCTCCACAACGCCGACGTGAGGCAGGCACGACTGGTAGCTCTGTTTTACAGAAGAGGAAACTGAGGTCCTTGGATGGTAAGTCACTTGCCAAAGCTTCACAGTTAGAACACACAGCCAAGATCCAAATCCAGGCACAGCTGGCCATAGAGCCTGTGAGCAACTGCTGCACTGCATGGCTGTAGCCGGGGCAGTTTGTCCTTGCCCTGCCTACATGCTGCCTGCGACCAGGGCCTCTGGCAACAGGGGAGATGGAAGCAGGTGAGCCTGGGAACCAGGCTGACAGGAAGTAGCTGGCACTGTCTTTCTGGCCTAGGGTAAGGCCAAGAGACCACAGCTCGCCACATCACTAGGAAAGATAGGACCTTGCCTGGGGCTGGGAGAGTTCCGGGAAGTTTCTCTAGCAGCGCTGGCTGGTCTGTTACTTTGCATGCTTATTGCTATTGCTTTTGTACGGAGTAGGTATCTGATCTCCCCAACACCTGCCAGCTCCGCCTCTGCGTTCTTTCCCTTCCTTGTACACCCAGCCCCTGCCTCCCACCCTGGCATCTCCCTCCCTTCCCCCGCCATGCAGAGATCTGAGTCATTGACAGCAAGTGGGTGAGAAGAAACAGAGAAGGCAGAATCAAGAAATAAAAACCCTAAGGGCAGCAACAATTAATATTTAACTTGAAAACTGCCTGGGAACAGAAATCTCGGCTATTCATGTGCAAATCATATGCAAACACTCTCCACATCAGGCCTTGTAATTATTCTGCAAACCTGCCTGGCCAGCTCTAAGGACAGCTTGGGAACCCCCAACATTCTTGCTGCAGGCTGGACACCTCCCCATGACAGGGATTGGGAGGGTCTCCAGGTGACATGACGCTGGTGACACGAGCTTGTCCAAGAATTCCTCAGGCCAAAGCTCTTTCCAATTATTGAGGAAATGTTTCTCCTGCCAGGGAAAGTTCCTAGCCCCACATCTGGGCTCCCCTTGCCACTCCCCAAAAATGCCTTCCTGACAGTCGCCCATGGCCTCCTGATGACTAAATCCTAGTGCCTCCGCTCATCCTCCACTTCCAGGCAAAAGCCAGTGCAGCTGATGCCTGAAGCCGGCTTCTTCTGTGCTGCCCACCCAGGGCCTCTTCCCTTCCCTCTGACTGCCCTTCCCCGGCCCTGTCAGTGCCACCTGAGCTCCAGCGTGGGGGTGAGGCTGAGAAGGCCTCTTCTAGTCCCAGTCTGACATGCCCTGGGCAGAAGGATGAGTCTCTTCGGAGGGTATGGGCAGGCCCTGCCCTGGCTTCTGATGATCCTGCACATGGCAGGAAAACAGTTCAGTTCTCCCTCCCCTCCCCGGCTCACCTAAGGCCAGCCCAAATCTGGTATCACCAGAAGCCTACAGTTCACTTGCAGGGTTTGGTGACGGGAGCTCCCAGGCCTGAGAGCACAGGCTGAGGACAGTTGCCTTTCCCTTTTTCTTCACAGTTGGGAGCTCCCTGAGCAGGACACAGCCCCCCAGGCTCATGCTCACCACTGCACCTGGTCCTTGACAGTGTCCCCTGGAGCATCGCCTCCAACTGCAGCCAGGCTGGGGAAGGAGGACACCCAGGACCAGGGGAGCAGCCCCAGCCCCCCAGGCCAGGCCCTGCCAGAACAGCCTTTAGCACACGTACTTGTCTCCATCTCTGCCCGCATCCCTTACTCAGACGCAGCAACTTTTACTGGATCTGATTTATTTCATATCCACATCTGTTGGAGAAGGGGCCTGCAGAGAGTTCAGCACATTGGCTGGACAGTGCTCAGCACCTAATCCAAGGCAACTGCCCTTGACCATAAACGCTGAAATGAGCCAAGTGTCCACAGTTCCAAAGGGTTTGGTGCCTTGTTCTCACTGGAGTCATGGAGCCTGGGGCAATGCACTGCCAGGCAGGGTGCCTTGGCCAGCACCACCGTCATCACCATGCCCAGAGCAGGAGGGATAGGTGATGGTGAGGGGGTAGGCCCCACCATGTGTGGATCATTCCCTAATTCCATGATGCCTGTGGCTATGGTCATTCATCCTACTAAATATTTACTGAGCATCTACTATGTGCCTGGCACTGTTGTGACCATTCCCTCAGGGAGCTTCCACTTCCATGGGGGAAGGTGCTCTTAAGACGGAACCTGAATTCACTAACAGTTATGGGAGAGAGAGGGAGAAAAAAAAGTTACCACATTAAACATAAAAGGTAACAAGTGAGATTAAAAAGTGCATCCAGCCGGCCGCGGTGGCTCCCGACCTGCAATCCCAGCACTTTGGGAGGCTGAGGTGGGAGGATCCCTTGAGGTCAGGAGTTCAAGATCACCGTGGGCAACATAATGAGACCCTGTCTCTATAAAAAATTAAAAATGTAGCTGAGCATTGCTGACTTGTGCCTGTAGTCCCAGCTACTTGGGAAGCTCAGGCAGGAGGATTGCTTGAGCCTAAGAGATGGAGGCTGCAGTGAGCTGTGATCATGCTACTGCACTCCCACATGGGTGACAGAGTGAGACTCTGTGTTCAAAAAAAAAAAGGGCATCATCCCATTTTCAGAAATATTAAAATGTAGAGAAAATGTACATCTGAAACCCAAAGAACTATAATAGTATAGTTTATAGTAACATAACAATAATACATAGTAATATAACATATAATGTAGTCATAAAGGTCACTTTATTTTAATTGCAACTTATCTGGTTGCCAGAAAGAAAAACTCAGTCACAGTAACTCAAATATAGAGAACAGAGGGCAATTTATGAACGCAACAGCAAGATACACATCTAGGCCCTACAAGAACCATGCTGGGGCCGGAATTGCATTGAGAATGGTGGCAGCCACCCTCTGCCTACTGTCCCCTCTGCATCTTTCTCACCACACGCTTCACACTCATCTTTCCACCAACAGCTTAGACTGCTTCCTCGGGTTTCTGTCTGGGCTGGCCAGGTCTCTGACTGTGGTTACAACTTTTGGTTCCCCACGGTGAGCTCCAGAGTAGTAATTCCAGGTTCCCGGGAGAGAGTTTTAATAGGCTCAGTGCACTTGTGCAGATATCAGTGTGACTTATTCCAACAAGGAGACCCCAAATCCACAGTTGGCTTCAACCAGATC
Source organism: Piliocolobus tephrosceles (assembly GCF_002776525.5). NCBI lineage: Eukaryota > Metazoa > Chordata > Mammalia > Primates > Cercopithecidae > Piliocolobus > Piliocolobus tephrosceles. Next base: position 37,554,406 of record NC_045436.1, on the reverse strand, counting down.
CACGTTTGTTTCTCCCCTGCCAAAGTCTACACTGCCTGCAGCCCTCCTCTGCAAAGTCGCTGGGGCTCTAGGCTCCTTCCATCTTGTTGTTCTGTCATTCTTAGGATGCGGACTTCGCCCACATGGTCCCCAGAGCTCACCACCACATCCACACCACAGGAGCAGAATAGAAGAAAGGCATGGCCCTGGAATCGCCTGCATCGTTTCCATTCCTGTGGCCAGAATTTACCCACAGGACTAAGCCTAGCTTCAAGGGAGCCCAGAATCTGTTTTCTTTGCTAGACAGTCAGTGGGGGAGGGGGCACCAGCCATCTCTGACACAGGCAGGCCAGTTAGTTGTGGTGGTAAGAGGGAGGAAGTTCTGAAAGGGGGCTGCAAGATAGAGCCTTGGCAGCCTGGGGGCTCCACTTCAGCAGGGTCCGGGTAGAGGGCAAACCCACCCTATGCTGAATCCATGCTGGGCCATGCACTATGGGACCTCTGACTTGTGAGAGCACTGAGAGAAACACTTAGCGAAAGCACCTAGGAGACAGGACCTGCAGGGCCAGCAGTGTGGGGCATCTCGGAAGTCTCTCCTCAGAGACCCCTTTTACTTGTCGGGGTCAAGGAAGGTCAATTAAATTTAGGTGTGGGAGGGAGAGAAGAGAGAAAGCCAGAGGAGAAAGGGAACAGGAGATAATTGACAGTCACCAAGTTTATCTGAAAGGACTCTTAGGTGAGTTCTAAGGAAACCTCTTACTCTCAGTTTCCTGAAGTAGCCAAAAATTTCCTGGGAGGGTGATGATCATGAGGCTGATTTGTGGTAAAGAATATAAAGCCATTGGGGTGTGTCTAGCACACAGGAGACACTCAACAAATGGCAGAGTTTGGTTTAGATTCGAGGGCACTAAAGTGGAGCGGTTCAGTTCGGAGGTGACCCTCTGCATGCTGTGTAGTCCAAACACGTGGGCAGTCTTTCTTTGCCTTTTCCAGTTCGTGGGGAAGGAGCTCTCCAGTTTTAGAGTCCACTCGCAGAGATGTTGCTTTTGTTAGGCCTAGGGTGGGGCCCAGGGATCTACAGTTTCATGCCAGGAAGTCTGGGGCAAATAGTTGAAAGGCTGAACTTGGAGAAATACTGCAGAAGGGGAAATGTCCTTCTCTGAGGGGGACCCTCTTCATTGACACAGTCATCTCCTACCCAGCGATCAGCATGGGGCCCCTCGGGATACAACTTCTCTCATTCCCTTTCTTGTGAGGTTCCTGGGGGTAGAAGATGAGATGGGAGTCGTGGCAGGAAAGGCAAGGTGATGATGGGAGTTCATTTGGTCAGAAAAGCTTATCTGGAACATCCATAAGCCCAGTAATGACCTCCCCCCTCGAATTTCCGTTAGAAAACCAGCAGGCTATTTGGGCAGCATCTGAGGTCACCTCCAGGACCAGAATGTACACACCATTGGAGACACTGAAACACTATTAATAGTGGGGTGGGCGGCGCCAAGCTCAGGGAATGTGAAATGCTTCTTCCAGGAGCACACAAGTCCTCTGAGAGCCCAGGTCACCTCAGACTGGAATGTAGTCATCCTGGCTGACCCTCCAGACATAGCTGCTGGTGCTCAGGGCAAAGCGCAGGCCTGGCCACAGAAGGCCCAAGTGCGGCCCTCCACAAAGCCCTTCCCTCTGGCGTGTCAGACACAGAGGTCTCAGTTCTCTCTCAATCACATTTTTCGACTTTTTTTCTTATTACTAGAATAGGTATACAATCATCATAAGAAGTGTTTTTTGAAGATATGGAAAGGCACAAAAGAAAAACAAAAGCCACCTGTAATCCTACCACCCAGAAATAACCATTATTAACATTTTAGAGTAACACACTACTAGTTTTTCCTGTGCATATATTTGCATAACATTGCATACATCAAATTTGGATTTTACCAAATCCTCTGTTCTGTAATCTGCATGCTTCACTTAACAATATAGAATATTTTCCCACGTCATCAAATGTTCTTTGACAGCCTCATTTTTTTCCATCTCTTATTTTTTAATTTAATTTTAAGTTCCATGACACATGTGTAGGATGTGCAGGTTTGTTACATAGGTAGATGTGTGTTATGGTGGTTTGCTGCACCTATCAACCCATCACTTAGGTATTAACAAGCATGCGTTAGCTAATTTTCCTGATGCTCTCTCTCCGCCTGCACCCGCGGGCCCCAGTGTGCATTTTTCCTCTCCCTGTGTCCGTGTATTCTCATTGTTCAGCTCCCACTTGTAAGTGAGAAAACGCTGTGTTTTGTTTTCTGTTCCTGCATTAGTTTGCTGAGGATAATGGCTTCCAGCTCCATCCATGTCGAAACCTTGTTCATTTTTATGACAGCCTCATTTTTTATAGCTCGTCATATTCTAGCATATGGATGTATAACAATTTAATTTGGACATTTGGGTTATTTCTGTTCTTTACTTTTATTTTTGCTACTATAAATTCTGTATGTCAGTAGTGGTTTTCTTAGGATTGATTCCGAGGTCAAAGTGTTTTTTTAAGTAAATTCTTAGGTCAAAGTATTTTTTTAAGTTTTAGGTACACATTGCCAAATGGTAGATACTCAAGCAGAGCTTGAGGAAGGCATAATGAAAACCAGGGATCCAGGTCAGGCTTCAGGGTGTGAGGAGAGCAGTGCTGAGCAAGGATCTGTCTGAGCTCAATTTCTGACACCATGAAGGGATACTTGATCAAGCTGGGAATGTTGAAAAAATTTCCCCTCCTCCGCAAGAAAATCAACTCCAAACCCTGAGTCCCTTAACACTCTACAGACGGCGTCTCTTCTGATGACACTCAACCCGCTTTAGGGATTCTAGGTGAATTCTCATCTGGACTACAGCAATTATTTCTGAAAACCAGACTTTTGAAAGAAGTACATTTAACTTTTTAAAAAATAGCATTTTTAGTGCATGCTATTATCATTGTTACTTATTCAAATGTGTTGATGGTAGAGTAGGTGGAAGGGTGATGTTTGCATTGGCATGGCAACCAGTGACTAATTGAATTCCCTTCACAGCCTATAATGCCTTCATTGACTTACATGGGGCCAGAAATGGATTTTCTTTTTGCCCCTGTGTGTCACTGGCTTATGGTAGAGAAAAGGTTACCTACTCGTGATCTAACCCTTTTTTATTCTATTTATATTTTCAGTTTGTGCCACCTTTGGGGCTATGTTTAGCGAGTTTACTTCCCACCCTGTAATGTGAGATTTCTTTTGATCTACAGACGCCTCTTGTAGGGTGTAAAATGTGACTCCTCATTATTGTAACAGCTAATATTTATCAAATCCTTACTGTAGTACCAGGCACTCAGCAAGGCGCTTTACATGTTTTTCTTTTAGTCCTTAACAAAACCCTATGACGTGAGTCCTATTACCATCATCCTTCCTTAAACAGGTGAGGAAGCAGATGGAGGTTCAATGACTTGGTGAAGGACACAGAGTTCACAAGAGGAGGGCAGACCCTGCACCCTGGAGGCGGAGAGTCTCACCACCCTGCTATCCAGGCTGCATCGAGTCCCCGTGAGGATGTGGGATTTGACGGCCCAGCTCACGGTCAAGCAGGAGCTCCTGCTTCATGTGACAGTCCTTGAGCATATCCTTTCTCGGACTTTCTGGGCTGCAAAATGCCAGCACTTCAGTCTGTCCTCACAAAAAAGTTCCTTCTTGTCTTTGCCTAATTTAACAAACCCTGGAGACTAAACGAGATTTTCCTCTTTCTTTTGGTCTCAGAAATAGTATCTTAGTCTCATCAACTCTCAGTTTTTTTCATCTATAAAATATAAAGCTAAAGCTGGCTCACCTGAGGGTTCTGAAGATGGCAGGGGCAGGCCTCCACAGAAGCCGGTTGCATGGGGCCTGGCGCACAGTAGGTGCTCAATAAAGCTTACTTGCCTCTGTCTCTTGTTGGACTTCCAGTGACAACTTGTCTCCATTGTAGAGTTCCTGGACAATCAATGTTATCTCTGCTCCTCCTGGCAGCACAGGGCTCTCACCCAGGCTCACTGAGACACGGTGTGGTTGGGATCCTGGCCTGGTTCTCCAGTGAGTCATGATGTCAGCAGGTGCACGGTGGAGAGAAGGGAACACAGGCCTGGGAGCAGCGGCAGTGGGGTTGCACCAGCGTGAGGAGCCCTTCGGGAGCTATTAGAAGGAGAAGGCTGACTCTAGACAATTCATGGACAACAGTCTGTTAGTCACTTGTTGGCTCTTTAGGCATCAAAAACAAGCAAAATGAGGAACACTGGTGCTTGGTGAAATCCTTGGGGAGAACTCTACAAACACAGACAGGAAATGATCGGATAAGAGCAGTTACGAGTTAGGGGAAGCAAAAGATCTGAATGAACCATGGACTGAACATGGGCTACTGATGTATGCAGCTCTAGCAAAACTCTGGGCAACATGCATTACCTCATAGCTTGACACTGTGCAGCCATGAAAAAGGATGCTGCAGAATGCTGCTTTATGACATGGGAACATATGCACAGCATACTGTTAATAAAGCAAATCAAAAATTATGTACCATATGATGACTATAAATACCAAAAAACATGAAAAATATGGCCAAAATTTTAATAGCATCCTTCTTTAGCTAGTTGGATTATGGGTCGGTTTTTATTTTTGTGTTTGAAAATAAAATTTTCTATAACAAACATTTACTTATTTTGTAATCAGGGAAACAATAAGCATGCTTTGTAAAGGGCACAATCATTTCACTGGGATTTTAAGGCTAGAAAGATAATTGCTTCATTTGAGCTGGCAGATCAGGTTCTGTCAAGAGCACTGGGCCATTTATTAAACAAATTCACTAAGTGTCATGTGTTAAGCATTGTTCTAGGCTCAGTTCTGGACTCCATGATAGCAGGGACATGAACAACTTGGAAAGTTCAAGGGAAGGTTCACTGGAGAATCAAAAGTATAACAGTCAAGGAGGTCAGTGATACTCAAACTGTGGTCCTCAGATGGGCAAATCAGTATAACCTGGAAGCTCATTTGAAATGCAGATTCTCAGGTCCTACGTCAAAGGTGCTGAATCAGAATCTCTGGTGCAGGGCTCAGAAATCTGTACCTTAACATGCTTTCCAGATGATTCTAAGCAACCTGCAGAATCTGAGAAGCAGTGGGCCGGACAAATAACCCTCATCTCTAGGCTCATGGTGAAAAAGATTGCTTTCTTGCTGACACCTCATATTCATCAAGGGCTAATTGTGCTCTTCTTCAGGACCCAGGCTGACCCACTGAGCTACCTTGTCTGCAACGATGCCAGTCATCAAGGCAGAGGGAAATCAGAGCACGGTGAACCACAACCTCACTCTAAGGCTTCTGCTTAGCAGGGTTGTGACTCACATTTTATTGGCTAAAGCAAGTCATATGGCTAAGTCTCCATAAATGGATTAATGAAGTTGAGAATATGAATTTTCCCCAGGAAAAAGCAACACATTTCTTTTTGGCTTTTATTTTTGAATTAGGTATAGACTGCCTGCACTATAAAAAATAATACAAAGAGATCCTATATACCGTTCACTCAGTTTTCCCCAATGGTAACATCTTGCATAATTATAGAACAATATCACAACCAGGAAATCGATATTGATACAGTCCAGCAATCCAATTCAGATATCACGTTTTACATACACTCCTTTGTGTGTGTATGTGTGTGTGTGTGTGTGTGTGCATTTAGTTCTATGCAATTTTATCACACAGCAAATACTTTTTAATAATAATCCAATCTACTCTACCAAGTAAAGGACTAGGACTATTTAACTGGGGAAGTAAGACTGATATCTCTCCTCTCACTAAGATGTCTTTAAATCTATCCTGAGGAGTCATAAATGTAGTAGACATTTGTAGGTTTGGCCTACCTAGCATAATTCCCCCTTCTAGGGGCAGAACTTGTATTTTGTTTTGGGAAAGCATTCCTCTCCCATTTTCAGGACGCGTGTGCAGGTGGGTTTGACCACATTCTGAGCTTTAAGGGTGAGCACCTCACCTGGCTCACACTTGGCCTTGCAACACGTTCCATCCTCCTGGCCACAGTCACTGGTTCAGAGATGGGCAGACGAACTAAGCTGGTCCCATAAGAACCAACCCAAGACGTTTCACTGAAGCTATTGATAAAGATGCTTTCTTTCCACTGGTGCTGCCAAACTGGTAAATTATAACCTTGGATGCTGGAGACCAGCAGATAAAGAAAGTCTGGCTGAAAAATACAATCAACACTAAGAAACGGAGGAAGAAGACCATGCCTAGATAATATTGTATGATCCCCTGGATCCAGCCATGCCTGATGCTTTGCTTCTTTTGGGCTTTCCAGCTAAGTGAGCTAAAGAATTCTCACTTTTAAAAAAATTTCTGCTTAAACTAGTTGGAATTGCGTTTCCTGTCACTTATTCCTAAGAGTCTTCAAGTCCTGACTTACCCAAGAAGGGAAATCCCAATGCTAGGCAGGGTAAGCAAAGGAAAGCAGTAATTCTCCTCTTCCCAACAGTTTAAGCGAAAATAAGTACATAGAGAGGCACACACACATATATGTGTGGGGGAGGCCTGTGTGTGCATGCATGTATATTTTTTCACCCTAGCCACTTAGCCATTTAAGCCCTGTTCAGTAACTGTCTACCTTAAAAAGTCAGGCAAGAAGCCCAAGAAAACAGAATAAACTCTCTCTTCCTCGCCCTTGCCTTGGGATAGGTTTCCCACGCTTGTGAGAGAATTTTCAGATCTGAAAAAAAAAAAAAAAAAAGTTGTGCAGAGGGACTCTTCGTTGCTGAATGTTTATGATTGTAAGACTTATTTTACTGGGCAAATTTTGAATCTAGTAACTATGAAGGCTGTAGAGAAAGCTATAAAATGAACAATCTTCTCAGAGTTTTGCAATGTTACTTTTCCTCCCAGGGGTTTCCAGCTGGCCTGAGTGTTCACATGGTTATGCAGGTAAGTGCCGACAGATTGATGCATTTTCCCAATTGAACAGAAAACTGTGTGTGTGTGTGTGTGAGAGAGATCAATAAAATATGCAAATGAAGCCTCAAACTCCAGAGTATGTAAATGCGGGTATTTTAATTTCCCTTGATAACAGACAAATACAGCCATGAGAAGCTTCCTTGGGAGTTTTGTCATCTGCCATTTACAGAGAGTGGGAAGTTATGCAGCAATTAGCCAAGGAGGGAGAAGACGTGTCCCCCAGCCTGTGAAGACTCTCCCCACAGCCCGAGGAGGCCACAAAGGGCCAGAATGTGTTAGTAACAGTCACCCCAAAATGCACAGATCATCCCAGGAAACTGCTTGAAACATATAAAAAGTGAGGTCTAAATTGTGAAATTATACTTTGTTCTTCCATGTGCTCAAAAGAGCTGCCATTTGGCTGCTATCGTGACTTTGAAGCCCACTGTAAGGAACACTTCTGCCACTGGAAACTTAACTGTGGCCTGTTTTGAAGATGTATACTTTTGTGGGAAATTACGGTTGAGCTTTCTGAGCCCTGTTTCAACAATCTGTCACTTCAGCAGGGCTCTTCTCCTGAATGGAGCTGCTGGAGCCAGTGGCATCCACGTGCAGGGCCCAAAGCTCTGCCGCTGACAGCTGTGTCATCGCCGTGCATGGCTTACCGTTTCTGAGCTTTGATTTTCTTAGGTGTAAAATACAATACTAATACCTATTTCATAGCTTGGTGGTAAAGAATTAAAATAGGTAATAGGTAATAGATTCATGATCCTTTTGCAAACAAAAAGGCACATACACACGAGATACCCTATTGCAGATTCCTAAGGTCATGTTCTAGAAGCCACACAGACATCACAAGACCAGCCGTAGGGAGACAGAATGTGATTTTCTATTAAGGAATGAGCTTAGGAAAGTGAGATTGGAGTAAAAATATAATGAGTAGACTTTTACACTTTGAGACTTAGCCATTGAAAATGATCAGAAGGAACATAACAATTTTTTTGTTTGTTTGTTTGTTTGGTAGAGACAGAGTCTCACCATGTTGCCCAGGCTGGTCTCTAACTCCTGGGCTCAAATGATCCACTCACCTTAGCCACTCAAAGTGCTTGGAGTTAGGTGTGTGCCATCATGCTTGGCCAGAAGGAACTTAATTTTGAAGTAGAGAAAGGCTCCAAAACATTTTGAGTACCTCCAGGTACTGAAAAGAACAAGATGAAGTTTCTAGAAGTTACTTGTATGTTTCTTGGTAATGGACAGCTGTGTAATAGTAGTGAGAACACAGTTCAAACTAGAGTTTGAATCCTTGCCGACATGGCTTTATGCTCATTTTCTTCCTTACTGCCTCTGAGCAGTTTTCTCGTCTGTAACATTGGGATTACAATACACACCAAAGAGGGTTAGAGTGAGGATTAAATGAGAAACACAGGGAAGCTTTTAGCCCAGTGCCTGGCAAGAAGTGAATGCCAAGAAAGATTATGATTTGAAGAAACTTGGGATTCCAGGAGAGCTAAAGAAAAGTATTTTTTTTAAAAGGCAACAGAGAAAATAGACAAAAACTGTCCAAGGTTTGTCAGCAGATTAGGTTATACCTTTTCTGCTTTCAACTGGCTATTTTTCTCTTTCCTTCATTGTTACTTCAACTGCATATCGCTCTGATTTTATATAAATCCTGTGTCCAAACAGAGAAGCCCTGTGGAAATGAAATACTTAATAATATTTCCAACTTTAAGAAAGATTTCAGTAAGGGCAGCTCTGCTCTGGGTGATGCTTTACGTTAATCCGATGGATGAAGAATCTATTCCCAGCATTGAGACTGTTAACGGAAAGGTTTGAACAGAGGGGCAGGCTTGGGAAACTGGACGAATTCCCAGATTCACCCGAGTCAAGTCTTTCCAGTTCTGCTTCATCATGTTGTTTGAAATAAATTCCCAGAACATAAGATTCTGCCACATTCAGAAAAAAATGATCCAAAATTCCATAGAAATGTTATCTGGCTGATTAGCTTCTTTAAGATGGTCAAAGCTGTTTTCTTCGCCGTCAGTAGCAATAATCAAGACTTGACTCTGGTTAAAGGGGGAGTATTTTCAAAATACCACGGTGTTTTTAGGATTCAGTCAACCTTGTCTTAGGATGGCCAAATACCATCTTGCTTTCTTTCCCACTCCAAAGATGAGTTATAAATCATATTTAAATAATAACATGATTCATCACCCCCATTGGTTTGAGGGAGGAATGAGGATTGTATCTTATTAAATTTTATGTGCACAGTGCCCAGCACAGTTGCTGAAATGGATAATAATTGCGTAGGAAACACATTTTAGATTTCTCACAAGAACAGTTTGTATTCAACAAAACTACTAGCTAGTTAGGAGTTATGCATAGTTAGGCAAACATGCCTGACTAACACACTACAGCCATGCGTCACTTAATGATGGGGATGAGTTCTGAGAAATGTGTCAACAGGCAATGTCACATTGTATGAACATCACAGAACGTACTTATGCAAACCTAGATGGGACAGCCTACTACACACCTCGGCTATTGGCTACAAATTTGTACAGCATCTCACTGTACTGAATACTGTAGGCAATTATAATACAATGGTATTTGTGTATTTAAATATATCCAAACATAGGAAAGGTACTGCATTGCACTAGGATGTTACAACAGCTACAAAGTCCCTAGGCAACAGGAATTTTTCAGATCCATTGTAATATTATGGGGCTCCCTTCATATATCCTGTCCATTGTTTACCAAAACTTTGTCATTTGGCACATGACTATGATCCATATCACCTATAAACATTTATTGAGAACCTACTACGTGCCACACATAGTTCTAAGTACTAGAGATACAAAGACAAATAGAGCATGATTCCTGCCTTCATGTTCAGACTGATAGGAAAGAAGCCAGTATCGGTCAAGGTTCTGGATTGTGGACAACTTAATCCACTCTAGCTAGTTTAAACTGAAAGGGATTAATTAAGGTTTATAAATATCTCAGAACACCATTGGGAAGAAACAGATTCTATGCTGAGCTTCCAGGACTCCACCAAAATAGCTTGCCCAAAAGATAAGTTGTCTTTCCCACAGACAGGAACCTCTGAATCAGGAAGCTACCAGCATTACTGCTGTTGGCTCCATAACCATAGCACATCTGCCATCATCCAAGCCAGCAGAATGAATGGCCCATATCCTGCCTCTTTTCCCATGAAACATAGATATGAATCCAAGTCCCGCATGAATATATCTGACTTGCAGAATATAAATCAGTATCTGCACCCTCGCATAAGAGGCTGGGAACTGGAGGTGTGGTTTGATGGGCATTTGAGGTGTATATCATGGGAAACTATAAGAATATGGAGAAGCTGTTTAAAAGATTTAGGGCTGATAGAAATGACCATGTCCTCTACAGTGATTAAATAAAACACTTCAGTAGAAAGCGCAAACGATGTGACTGACATATACATGGGATGTTTTAGGATTACAGAGAATGTTTAATCTAGAACGATGGAGACATCACGGAAACTAATCTCTTAAAACAAGCCTTGACTGAGTAGGACTTAGCCAGGCAAAGAAGTGCAGGGAGAAAACATTTCAGTGGCACTCAATATTCAAAAAATATTCCAATAACTTTGAGGAAAAACTACCTTTGTGCTATGTACTGAGGTTACAGTTGTGATTTTAAAAAAGACTCATGCCTTGCCCTGATGGAGCACACAGTTCCTGGCAGCAGGAGAAAGGCCGCACTGAACTAAGTTCAGTGGATTGACACAATTTTGCTAGAAGGTCAAATATAGGTAACATGGGGATCATGGTGCCGTGCTTAGGGAGATGCATGAGGTGGACGTATTGTCTTCTGCCTGCACTCTAGTGGCTGAGTGGGCACTGCCTGAGGACAGCCGATCCACATGTCTGCCTGTGACCTCTGAGTAGGTAAGGAGCAAAACTCATCCCCAGCAGAGACAATGGTGAACAGCTGCTGAAATCCTATTCTCTATTTCTAAGGATTGAACTGAAGGGTGGGTGGAGAAAATTCATGAGCTGGCTAATAGAACTAGAAGCAGAGAAAACTCACGTGAGGGAAGCTGAATTTTGTGTAAACAGAAGACAAAATCCACGAGGTATGGGAACAATGGCTTGACTAGAGGATGAGGGGTTAATGGAAAGGCAGGAACAACAGAGGCCAAGGCAGAACGAGGCCAGTCTCAGTAATGGCAGAGAATCAACAACTCCTGCTAATGGGGGCAATGAGAGCCCAGTCCCAAGAGCTGTGTTGGATCCTTCCATTTCCAGGACTCCATTCTAATCTCTGCAAGACCCAGCTATATAGCTGTGTGTGGGAGGTCCTGTTTTGTTTTACTTTTTAATTCCCATCTGCAACCTTCCCAACCATCCTGTGAGTAGCCTCCCAGCCTCTCCGTTCCATGCATCAACTAACACAGTGGGAAGTTGAAAGTTCTGGATCTTGGCCCAATCAACATGGAAGGGGGAAAACATTTTTCTTAAAATGAAAAAGACACCAGAGTTAAACATTAATTGATAACAGTTTAAGTTTAGGTTTCGTTATATTTAATTTGTACCTATAAGTTTATTTCTTACCAAAGTGCTATTGCATGTTTATTGCCTTGAATTGCTATGAAAAAGTTACTAACAATGAGTGAAATAATATGTGCTGTTATTACACCCTCCCACCCCAATATCCTTTGACTCTCCTCCTCTCTTCCTGGAGACGAAGTCTGCATGCATAAAAAAGCTGGGATCACCAGTAAAGCAAATGGCAAAAATGCATGTTTTATTGTATAATATTAAAGAAAACCTACTTTATATTCAGAACAATGCAGCCCTTCTTTCTTACCCTCAGCATGTAGTAAAATGCTAAGCACATGTCTGGTGCTCTTAAATGCATATTGATTGATAATGTTTAAAATCAAAGGATGTTCAAATAAAAGTTATTGCTTCTGTGTGAAGCTAGATTTGAAAAAGAAAGGCCGTGGGTTACTGTCCTAATGGTGCGGCCTTATCCCATTATGGGAACTTTTTCCTTAGCAGAGGAAGATTATTGATCCTCTGCCCTTTAAGACCCAGCCCTCTCTGCCTAGGCTTCTACTGTTCCTGACAAGGGAGGGCCATGCAGGGTCCATGTGGAAAGCTGAGGAGCCCCTGTCCCAGGAGGAACTAGCAGCCCAAGGGACCAATGACAAGTCAGACCAAGTGTTGATCAAGCAAAGAATTAGACTGGATATAGAAATACGACTGGCACTGGGGAAGGTAGCTTTTGCTCACTCATTCATTCATTCAGCAAAGATTTATTGAGAAGGAGGATTTAGGACTAAATGAAACAGGTCCTGTTCTGAAGTTGTTACGAGCAAGGGAGTCAGGGCGTCAGGGCGATCTACGTGAGGTGATGTACAGCTGATACAGCAGAAGAGTCCAGCCTCCTGAAACGGACTGGGAGGAGATGATGGTACAGCCCCTCAGCTGGCTAGCTGTGTTCATGCACAGCTTCAGCTCTGCCTGATCAGAGCAGGTTAGAGAGAAGTGACTGGTAAAAATCAAACAAAGAATAGCAACAACAACGACAGGTCCCAGGGACCCCAGGCCAAATGTCAGCTTGACTGGCTAGTCACCATATGGAAGTCTACTATTATTATAATTATTAGTTAATATCTTTTATTGAGTGCTTACTCTATTCTAGACACTCTGCCAAGTAGTCTTTTGATTTCTCATTTAGTCCCTCATTTTACAGGCGAGGGACCCTGAGCCTTGGGGAGGTGATGCTACAAGTCAATACCTCAAACGCTAGGGCAGGGAACCCACCCAAGTCAGTCTGGCTTCCAACTTCTGCTCTCATGGACCGCAGGTCTGTGTTCCCGTCTAGATGCCTGGGCATCTAGAACCACAGCTGGTTCTAATCTATGCTTGCTCTGGTGGAGGCAACCACTAAAATTTGAATGTGCTGTTTTCACAGACCTAGGGATCAATGGCAGCTGCAAGAGGCTGAGATAGTTCTGACGTCTGTAGAATGAGGAGGGAATTGGCTGTCGTGATGTCTCACCTCCCACCAACAGTCTGTGTAAGATACTTTGGATGTTCTGGCATTGAACTAAGTTCAGTGGATTGATACAAAACAGGGAGGTGAGGCGGCGGCTAGAACAATGAAGGCTGTTCCAGATTCCCAGGATTCAGAGGTTGCCTTTCAGCAATTACATTCCTGGAATGAAAGGTGAAATTGTCAGAGAAGGCTGGGGAATAAGGATGAACCTTGCTGAATGGAGCATGGTCAAGTGGTAGAAAATTAAAAAGCTCATTGTTAACCACACAAAGGAGCAATTGGTACTGGTTGCAAAAAGAAAAATAGGGATGATGTCTTTGAGACCAGGGAAATAAAGCTTAAAAGATGTATTTTTTTTATGGATACAGTTGGTTTTACCTTTAGCTATTCCCATCTTTATTGAGCCTTTGTTCTTTTCTCCTAATATTCTGTTCCACAGGGGCATTTCATTGAATGTCCACTGTGAAGAAATAGGCTCATTTAAATAGAATTTAACATTAATGTGATAATCCATCTTTAAACTGGCAACTGGGGGGGCAATTTGTCTTGGTCCATCACGTCACCATTTAAATGCTGATTCATTTCTGTGACTTTTCCTTCTCCTCCCTCAAGCCCTCCCTTACCTGCTTTGCTGTGCATCCTTACCTGCTGGTTCTGCATTCAGGGCGGGTGTGTGCAGCACTCCCTCCACGTCAGGCACTGGCGGGGATGGTAAAGTTGCCTTCAACTTGGATCTTGCTCTTGGGGAGTTCCAGTGGCTTCCAACACCGTTTGGAGAAAATGCAGTTGGAGTTTGGAAAAGGGGGCCAGCCTTCCCCCGGGGAGAATCAGGGCAGGCTTCATGGAGAAGACAGCTGGTCCCTGAAAGGAGGCATTTTTCAATCATGAAGGGAACATTCAGGGGCAAGAAAAGAAAATGTAAAGGGGAGAGTGCAGGGTGGGGAACTGGGAAAGGAGAAAGGGAGCAAAGGCAGCAGAAGGAGTTCATTTTCCAAAGACAAACCTTTGGAAACGGCCACTTGCCCTTGTCAAGGTGTTCAGATTGTGCACTTGGGACCTTGGGGATGGAGGTGTTGGCAAAGTCTTTATCTAAGTCTTCCCAAAAGAAACTTCTGTTATAATAGACTGCCTTGTGTTTGCACAGTCACCTAAGTCACGTCTACGAGTGTGTGTATACAGCATATAAATGTGTGTAGAGACACACACACACACACACACATACACATACACATCTATTTCTTTTCTTTTTCCTTCCTAAACAATGGTTCTCAAATTTTAGGTGAGTCAGAATTGCAGACTACTGGGCCTGCCCAGCATTTTCTGATTTTTGGATTCAGTAGGTCTGGGAGTAAGGCATAGTTTGCATTTCTGACAGGTTGTTGCTGATAGAGACCATACTTTGAGAATCACTGGTCTAAAGTATTCCTAAAGAAGGCTAAAGGATGGGTTAGGTATTTAGGTAAAAACTACCTTTATGTTTTTGTTCTGTTTTGTTTTGTTTTGTTTTGAGACAGAGTCTCGCTCTGTCGGCCAGGCTGGAGTGAGGTGGCACAGTCATAGCTCACTGCAGCCTGGAACTTCCAGCCTCAAGTGCTCCTCCTGCCTCAGGCTCCCCAGTAGCTGGAACCACAGGTGTGAGCCACCATGCCTGGGTAACTTTTTAATTATTTTTAAAAGAAATCTCATCCAATTAGATGAGCCAGTCTGTAGTTCCAGGATTCACCCAAAAGATTCTCGGGCTTCAAATGACAGTTAGATGGCAGAGCTCATCTTACTAAGGAGGAAATGCCTGTTAGGATGCTTTGAGACAAATGGGGTCAGGAAGTCGGCAGCCCTGGGCTACGGCAGTTCTTTAGCAGCCTCTATACCTGGGATCCCCCTTCTATCCTGAAGGCACCTCCCCAAGTGCCAGGGGCAGCTGGGGTCAAAGAAGGTGCCAGAACAAGTGCTGCATCTGGTCCACAAGCCTGTTCTGGGTCTTCAAGAGACACTTGCTCTGGGGTCCTGGGGGTTGGTGGACCTGAGTCTACCAGGAAACCTCCCTGCTGGCTTCCCACAAGGAGAGACCTTGCACCTCCCCTGCCCTGTTATATGGTCCTATTTGTATCTCATTATCCCACCAATTGCTTGGCCTCTGAGACTACCCAGCTCGAATATTATTTCCCATTTATGATTGTTAAAAAGAGAAAAGAATCTCTTTCACAATAACCTCCTGGAAGCTTAGGAACCAGGGGCCATCTGGCAGGTCATATTTGTACAAAAGAAAACCTTTGAAATACATGTTAAGGTAGTAATTTCCTTCATGTGTATCACAGAGAATTTCTAAAGCAGTCATGTTGCTTTCTCTTTTTCCAATAAGCTCATTAGTCTGTGACATGCATTTTATTTGGAGCAAATGGGTCAAGGATAGGGAGGAGGAGGCCCCAGAAAGAAGGTTCCTTTAGAAATTACGTTTTGAAAAGATTACGCATTTATCTATGCCAAGGAAAACTATCAGATATGTAGAGGTCATGTTAATAATCGTTATCTCTGACGGTAGGATTATGTACAATTTTTATTTATTCTTTGCTCTTGTATGTGTTTTGTAGTCAGAAAAAAAACCCATGTGTTTTAAAAATCAGTCTTCAGTCCCATTGCCTTGGGGATATGGTATGTGTGTAGGAGACAAAACCCACAGGCAAACAGTGATGGCAACGAGAGGTTCAAACAGAAGGAGAGGTTCTGCGTGCCAGGACAGAGAAATCCAGGCAAAACGGGTGTTGGCTGGTTCCTGGGGGACGTGTCGCTCCAAGAAAAAATGACAAAAGTTCTACTTTCATTTCAGAAATAAGAACTGGCCTTTAACCCAAGAGAGAAATAGAGGAAGGCACCAAGTTTTAAGTTTAGCGAAGGCAGGAGTGTTGTGGATCGGAGGTGGCCCCTCTGTGGCCTCCCAAGAGGCAAAAACCCTCTGTACCCCAGTGCTCCCCTGTCCCCAGTCTGTGAGGCCCTCACCTGCCCCCAGAAACACCTTTGCAATGGAGCAGAGTTTTAATGACTTTGCTGCAGAAAGCCCTGGCTGGCATCTTCTCCTCTGAAAATGATCTGACTTTCTTTTTCTTCTCTTTCTTTCTCTCTCTCTGTCTTTTCTTCTTTCTTCCGCATGACTCTGTATGGAGTTACTCCATGTGATGCTGATGGATCTTGTCAAGTGTCACCTTCCTTTGTGCCTGCCCTTTTCTCTTCAGAGTCCCAGGCCTGTCTCCAGACCTCTGGGAGATGCTCTTACCCAACTCACTGACTCAGCTCACAGAGGGTCTCTGGCTGTGCTGCCGGCTTTGGGGCTGGGTTTTCTCTATTCATTTGTTGTCAGTCTTCTTTGTGGACGCTTCTTAGATTCTTGGATGAGAAAAAAACCTACAAAAACCCAAGATGGCCAATTAATAATAATAAGATAGCACATTAAAACAAGGAGATCTCATTTTCTATCAATTGGCAAAGCTGTTGGAATAATCCCACATGGAGCCCCTGGCATATATTCTCTCCTGTCCCTGTCTTGGGAGTGTAAACTGATGCAACATTCCTGGAGGGCAATTTGACAATGCGTACATAAAGCTTTAAGACCATGTCACACCAGTGGACCTAGCAATTCCACTTTGATTAAGCAGTCTTAAGGACATAATCAGAGATGTCCACGAACAATTAGTTATGCACAAGATGTTCATCAAAGCATCATTTATATTAAATAATATTAAATTTATATTTTGTTCTTCTTAAAAGAACAACAATAGGGCAGTTGATTACGTGAATAATAAATACATACAACAGAATACTGTGCAGTAATTACAAATCATGTAGCAGAAGGCGATTTGACGATGTTCGAAGTATTTGTGCTTTACTGTCAAATAAAATACTGAAGAGTACACCCAGCCTGCTGTGACCACAGCTCTCTCCTCAGTATTCATCAATAGCCACTTGCTTTTGTGACATGTGACACCTGCCTCTTCCCCCAGTACCTTGGTCTGTGCTCAAGAAGTATAGAACAAAATCAACTTTCCCCAAAGTAGCTTTTTTTTTTTTTTTAATTGCAAGTAAAAGAAAATCCAAACCAAATAGGCTTAGGAACAAACAGTATTAAATTGGCTAATAACCCAAAGGCAGGGCTGGATTCAGCTGGGAAACCATCCAATAATTCCACAATGTCACCACAGACCTGGTTTCTTTTGGGAAGTTATTTGTCTCCCCTGTCTTTCCTTACGAATGATGTCTGAGTTGGTCATTGACAGGGTTTTTAATCTCTGCGAGGAAACTACTGGAGTTGTCCCTCATTTACTTATCCCCTTAGGATCAGGCAGGATGCAGAGGATTTCTCTTCTGCCCTCCAGGGAGTTGATGGCATATTTAGGCTCATTTTCACATTATGGATGTAGTAATTCCATCTTTACCTCACATCTTCCAGAGGAGGAAAGAAAAAAGGTTTGGTAGCTTTTACACAAGTTTGGGGAGTAATGTCTTCATTTGTCCAAATTCTATCATGTGATCATCCCTGAACCAATCAATTAATTGTCAGGAGATGCACTAATTGGCTAGTGCTGGAGGTTATGAGAGGTGGGAGAAGGAATATCCATGGGGCAAAGGAACCCATGAAACACATATTACAAAAAGAAAAGACACGATAGTCACATAAATATGAAAAAGGTTAAACAGTCACTCATTTCTTTCTTGGAGCCTTCAATATGTTAATGTATACATATTATACATTTACAATATACATGATCAAGAAGGAGGCAGGAATGGGGGGCTGAATATGTAGGATATCACACAGAGCACACTGGAGAATGCTGGAATGAACCTCAGGAAGATCGGTGACCTGTAGGTAGGGTGACCATTTATCCCAATCTGCCTGGGACAGTCCTACTTTATCCCTGCTGCTCCAGTTTCATCACCATTAGCCCCTACATTCATTCTCAGAAGGGACCCAATTTGAATGATAAATTATATGGTCACTTTCAGTGACCTGTATTGAGGACTCCAAGTTGCTCCATGTTGGATTGTGAATCACTGACCCAATCAGACCTACTCTCGGAGGGCTGTGAATTTGAGAGTAAGAAAAAGAGAAACATTAGGAAAAAACTGAAACCAAGAAGAACAAGCAGTAGTGGCATAGACAGAGGAAGGTTGAACCTGGGTATGGTGGGTCCCAGAGCAGGAGCCACAGGGTGCGGCAGGGGAGCCCAAGGAAAGCAGCCAACCCCAAGCACCCTGAGTCTCCCCAACTGTTAGGCTGCTGAGATGCTGTCCTGGGTCAACTCACTCCCCAGGATGCTTGCATAACCTTCATCCCTGGAGCTCCCCTGAGCACACCTGCATGGCTCACCACAGCCTTTCTCGGTGTGGTTCTCAACTCTGGCTGCACA
This sequence comes from Piliocolobus tephrosceles, assembly GCF_002776525.5. Lineage (NCBI taxonomy): Eukaryota > Metazoa > Chordata > Mammalia > Primates > Cercopithecidae > Piliocolobus > Piliocolobus tephrosceles. The sequence goes on along the minus strand of NC_045436.1, from coordinate 37,536,006 downwards.
TCAGAATCACGTTTGGAGCTGTTAGGATATACAGACCATCAAAACACCTCCACTCTCTGCCCCAGGATTTTTATTTACCAGGAAACAATTTCAAAATGATAGCTTCAAAAACCTGGTTTGTTCTAGATGGTGAGATTACAGCATGTTTTCATATATTCTCCTTTGTGCTTTGTCATATTTCCAACAGTTCCACAACGAACAAATACTTCTTTGGTAATAAGAAAAAAATAGCTATTAGAAAATAAGAAAGTAGAAGTAATCCCTTACATTTATGATCAGTTAATTGTCAACAAGGGTGACAAGGTAATTCAACAAGTGAAAAAAATTATCCTCCTCAACAGATGATGCTGGGACCACTTGTGGATACAAGCAAAAGAATGAAGTTGGATCCTCATACCATTATTAACTCAAAGTGAATCACACACCTAAATGTAAGAGCTAAAACTATAGAACTCTTAGAAGAAAATGCAAGTATAAATCTTCATAGAACTGGGGTCATTGGTTTCTTACATACAACAAAAAGGAACAAGAGACCAAAAAAAAAAAAAAAAAAAGATAAATTGGACCTTATCTAATTTAAAAACTTTTGTGCTTCAAAGGACACCATTAAACAAGTGAAAAGACCACCCAGAGTATGGGAGAAAATATTTGTATTTCTCTCACTTAATATGTAAAGAACTCTTGCAGCTCAACAATAACAAAGATAACAATTTAAAAATAGGCAGAAGATTTGAATATCTATTTCTATAAAGAAGATAGACAAATAGCCAATAAGCATATGAAAATGTGCTCAACATCAATAGTCACTAAGGAAATGCAAATCAAAATCACAGTGAGATACCTGACTTCACACCCACTAGGATGTGCTAAAATGAAAAAAGACAGTAATAAATGTTGGTGAGGATATGAAGAAATTGGAACCCTCCTACATTCCTGACGGGACTATAAAATCGTGCAGCCCCTTTGAAAAACAGTTTGGCAGCTCCTCGAAAGGTTAAATATAATGTTATCATATGACCCAGCAATTCCACTCCTAGGTATATACCCAAGAGAAATGAAAACATGTCTACACAAAACTTGTACATGAATATTCATAGCAGCATTATTTATAGTAGCCTAAAAGTGAAAGCAACCCAAATATCCATCAGCAATTGAATGCATAAATAAAATGTGGTATATCCATATAATGTAAGTATTCAACAGTTAAAAAAAAAAAAAAGAAAAGAAATGGGCCCAGCTTGGTGACTCCTGCCTATAATCTCAGCACTTTGGGAGGTCAAGGCAGGAGGATTATTTGAGTCCAGGAGCTTGAGACCAGCCTTGGCAACATAGTGAAACCTTGTCTCTACCAAAAACAAACAAACAAAAATAGCTGGGTGTGGCAGGGTGGGCCTGTAGTCCCAGTTACTGCGGTGGAGGGGAGGGCACCTGAGGTGGGGGGATCACTTGAGCCCAGAAGGTTGAGGCTGCAGTTAGCTGTGATTGTGCCACTGTACTTCAGCCTCGGTGAGAGTGAGACCTTGTCTCAAAAAAAAAAAATTAAAGAAACATTTTTTAAAAATTTAAAAAAGAATGGAATATTGATACATGCAACAACATGAATGGACCTTGAAAACTGTATTAAGTGAAAGAAGCCAGTCACGAAAGACCACACATTGTATGAGTCCATGTATACGAAATGTCCAAAACCATCAAAGTGATAGAGGCAGAAAACAGATTAGTAGTTGCTGGGGGCATGGGTTAGTGATTGCTAATGAGTTTGAGATTCCTTTTTGGGGTAATGAAAATGTTCTAAAATTAGACAGTGGTGGTGGTTGTGCAAGTCTATAAATATACTAAAAACAACTGAATTGTACATTTCAAAGGGTAAACTTTTGGGTATATAAATTATATCTCAATAAAGCTGTTATTAAACAAAGAAACAAACAAGGAGGTCCAGAGCAAAAGCATGTGGGAGTAAACCAAGGGCATTTCTAGAGGGGCAGAGGTTAGAAAAGTGGGAAGGGCTGGGAAGTAATAAAAATGTATGAGGTGGGAGCGCGGGAGGTCCCCGAGCCCCATCCTGCCTCAGCTGGCCACAGCCTGCTCCACTGGTCACCAGACTGAATTCCTTTAACTGCCATGGTGTTCCAGGACATTTTTAAAAATCAAAAGATAATTGGGGCGAGGGATGATTATATCTTGCTAATCCATCTGTTCCTATTTTTTTTTTAAAGTATGGTTTAGAACAGTTTTAGATTGACAGAAAATTTTTCTGTAAATTTAGATTGACAGAAAATTTGTGAAGATAGTTCCCACATACCCTGTACCCAGTTTCTGCTACTAGTAACAACTGACATTTGTATAGTACATTAGACACAATTAATGACCTAATACTGATACATTATTATTATTATTTAGACAGAGTCTCGCTCTGTTGCCCAGGCTGGGGTGCAGTGGCGTCACTGGAACCTCCACCTCCCTGGCTCGAACCATCCTCCTACCTCAGCCTCTCAAGTAGTTAGGATTATAGACATGCATCACCATGCTCAGCTAATGTTTAAATGTGTTTTTGTAGAGACAGGGTCTCACTATATTGCCCAGGCTCGATACATTATTGTTAACTAAAATTTATACTTCATGCAGATTTCCTTAGGTTTAAAAAAAATCAGTATCTCTTTTCTGTCCTAGGACCCCTCCTGGACACCACATTACCTTCTGTCATTACATTTCCTTGGGTTCCTCTTGGCTGTGCCAGTTTCCTAGACTTTCCTTATTTCTGATGTCCTTGGCAGCTTTGGGGAGTACTGGTCAAGCACTTTGTAGAAACCCTCTGTCAGGATTTGTCTAATGCTTTTCTTATCATTAGACTGAGCTTAAAGGATTTTCAGATGAAGATCACAGAGGTAAAATGACATTTTAATCACATATCCGGGGCACATATTATCAATATGACTTGTCACTCTTGATGCTGACTTTGATCACGGGGCTGAAGTAGTGTTTGTCTGGTTTCTTTGCTTACAGAGTTTCTGACTTTTCCCATCTTTTCCACATTCTAGCCTCTTGGACAGAAGTCCCTGTATGCAGCCCACACCTAAGGAGTGGGGAGACAGGCTCCACCTTACAAGATGGAATATCCACATCAATTATTTGGAATTCCTCTCTTTGGGAGATTTGTCTCTTCTGTCCCATTCCGCTCATTTGTCTATGTCAGTGTGAACTTAAGGACATTTATTTTATACTTTCAGTTATAATTCTATCTTATTTTATTATTATTATTATTTTGCTTCAATTGCTCCAGCTTTGGCCATTGGGAGCTCTTCCAGTTGACATACCCCACAACTGGTGGGGAGAGGGTGTTTGTTTGGCTTTTTAAACATTTTTATTTATCTTTAGCCCTTCCTTACTTTCTGGCAGTACAAGATAAGAGCCTTTTTAAAAATATTACAAAACATTTCAATCTTACAGAAAAGTAAAGAAAATAGTATAAAGAAATCTCACATTCTAGTCCCTTAGGTCTAACAACTGCTAAAATTTTTTTGGTATATTCACATCATCTGTTTTTATTTTTATCTCTAACAAAGATTTTTGAAACATATAACTATAAAAACTGCAATGTCACTATCACATCTCACAAAATAAACACGAATTCCTAAATAGCACCTATGATAAGTCATTGCTTAATCTTGCCTGACTGTTAAAAAAGGCATTTTTACAATTGGGTTGGTGAAATCAGGTTTATGCTGGATTTGGCTAATTGTATCTTCATGGTGCGATTTAAGATGTTCATCTATCTCCCATATTTCTTATAAACTAGAATTAGATCCAGGAGCTTAATTATGGGTTCCCCAAAGTTAAAAACATGAATGAGGAAGCCTACACCCTGAATGAGGCTTTGAGACTTTGTACTTTGAAGAAACTCATCTCTCGTGGAAGTGAATGCTGCCCAGACCCTATGTTCAGGAAGAAGCAAGAGGCTTTAAGGCTGCCAGGAATTCATGCCAATGATGCCCAGTGGAAATGTCAGGAGAGACGTAACCAGGCTTATATTTTATTAAGGTTGTGATTGTTGTTTGCGAGTGCTTTAGTTACCAAGTTCCACCAGTTTTTATGGACTGCCCCAACTCTATTTTTCCCATAAGCCCTATTATTTTTTAGCATGCCATTTTGTAGAATTCAGGGTTTTTAGCAATGTATATGTGATGTTAGAGCAGAAATGCCAATACATTTTTCTTGAAAAGAACAGAAGGCAGTCAGATCAGTCCTAGAAATTTGAGAACGTTTGGTGTCTCTGTGTGCAAGGCCCCTCTTGGCTTGTTTCCATTGCCACAGAGCCTGACAGTCCTCTTGAGGAACCCTTGGGCTGCAGTTCCCCCTCAGCACCTCCTCATGGTCCACAGGGAGGGATCTGGGCTGGAGACTTAGCTTGAGTCCTTTTGATGCCCCTGCCTGGCAGGGCTTTACCTCTGTTTGCAGCTTCTCTTGATTCTTCTGATTCTGTTTCGTTTACTCCCATAGCCTCTGTCCCTGTACCAGGGCAGAAAGACCAGTTTCTTTTACAAAATATTATGGGTCAGCTGCCTGCCCCTGTCCTAAGGACAGCAAATTGAGCTCCCCCATCTACCGTGAAAGAAGGGCCTTTTGGAAATGTTAATTAATGATGAGGCCACGCATTGACAGACCAAGCTCAGGAAACAGCTCGTGCGTGCCAGGTGATTCTGTTCCCAGGCAAAACAGTAGACATACTGCTGCTTTGGGAGTTTTGGGGGGGGGGGGGTTTTAGTGATTTATTTGTAGTGCTGGGAGAAAGGATTTTTCTTTTAGTTTTCTCTCTTTCTGTATTTTACTCTGTTCCCTGCCCCCCAATCAATTTTTCAACAAGTAATTCCAAAGTCTTGGTGCCAGGTGTCTTAGCCAGTGAGAAAATTAAGTTTTAACTAAAATGTATGTCCTATAAAACAAAGGAACAAACAAAATACACCTTATGGTGCTTTTAGAAAGAAGGCCACTGGGTGGATGATAGTTGTGAAATCAACAGAGCTATGTCGTTTGACTGGGTCCTGCATCACGTCTTCCGACTTGGGTACTCCATCTCCTCCCTATTCTAAAAACTGGGGGCACCAGATCCCCCTTGGAACATGGAGTCATGTAGACCGACCCTGGCAGAGGGACTGCTCCCTCCTTCTTTGGGAGAGAGGCCCCTGGGAGCATCTCTAGCTATCCTCCGGGCAGGGGAATGGGGTGGGTCTCAGGCTCCAGCTGGAGTTTTGCCATTGGTCACCTCACTGCACCATGTTCTGTGATGGAAGAATTTCCACATCTGCAGGTGACTCTGGAGTGGTTTGTGCTATGTCCCTTCAGATGACTTCTTGGCTACAGTTCCCACACAGGAGGCTCCAGGAATGTTTTTGAGGTTCTTGACTCAAATAAGGTGGGAGTGGACAGAGAGAGCCTCACTCCTCACTGCCCAGAACTCAGAATGCCCATGAGTTTCCTTCCATTCCTAACCCTCCTTCTTGGGATCCTTCTTTTAAAAATTTCCCCTGCTTTCCTGAATCCCTGTTTCCTCCCATTTCTCTGAACATTCTACTCCCTTCCTCAGAAATCACATCACAAGTTTCTTCGTGTGTCTTACATATTTCCCAACTTCCAGAACTTTCTGGAACTATACAAAGAGGAGGGCCAGCTTTAGTTTCCTGGGTAGAGGCCAATCTCCAATCTCCACCACCATCAGTTCGACGAGTCAAACGGCAGACACACATTCAGCCTCTTTTGCTCATCGGTAAATTAGAGATAAAACTCACCCATTTCTCAGACTTGCTGTTGTATCAAAAATTGGCTTGCTGAGAGGTGGCCATTATTACTACTGATGGTGCACATGGAACACCATTTTAGTTTCAAAATGGTGTTTCCAGCCAGGTCAGCTGCACCAGTACCTTTCCCATAAAGTTGGACCTCAAGGCGCAGGTTGAGGGCAGTTGACTAAAGGTGGTCAGACTGCTGAGCCTCCAACTCCCAGCCAGCTTGTGGGTTCCTCTCTCAGACCCTCCAGGAGCCTCCACAGTGCAGCTACTCTTTCAGGGGTCTATTCAGCCAATGATGGCTTCCAAAACCTCCCCCTTCAGACCAGACCCTGGGGCCTTCACCTGCTCTGCAGAGCAAGAGAAGTGGGGTCCTAGGGCAAATGCCAGGCGGAGCTCTACAATCACCTTCCAGATCCAGATTCAAGGAAGGGCCTTTCCCGACCTCTTTCCAAGTTCACCCCCACCTTTCTATTTATTTATTTATTTATTTATTTATTTATTTATTTATTTATTTTTGAGACAGAGTCTCATTCTGTGACCCAGGCTTGTGTGCAGTGGGGCAATCATGACTCACTGCAACCTCCACTTCCTGGGCTCCAGTGATTCTCCCACCTCGGCCCCTCAGGTAGCTGGGACTATAGGCGCGAGCCACCACGCCCGGCTAATTTTTTGTATTTTTTGTAGAGACAGGGTTTCACCTTGTTGCCCAGGCTGGTCTCAAACTCCTAGACTTAAGCTATCGACCTGCCTCAGCCTCCCTAAGTGCTGAGATTACAGATGTGAGCCACCACTGCCAGCCATTCTGCCTTTTAACTGGCAAAGCCTGGGGATGGATAGTTGGAGGTGGCACGGAGTGCAGCACGTGACAGTTCTACAGACTCAAACCCGGCTCTCTCAGGTTTTCTAGCCCAGTTGAAAATAATCGTTTACAGGGTGGGATGGGGGAGCATTGGTATTTCACTCCTTACAAAGCTCCTGTTGGGGCTGGAGGGTCAGTCTACAAAATGTCTGATGGGAGTTATTGTCTTACGGGAGTCCAATCAGAGAAAGGTCTCTGAGTCCCAAAAGTTTTGCCTGAAACCCAGACCCTGTAATAAGACAGCAACCAGAGTGTGTCAGAAGTCACTGAGAACCACATTACTTCAGAGTGGTTGGATTTGGGGAATGCGGAGTAATATTTTTTCCACAAATCAATTCTGCTGAAAGATGGTGTGCCCTCCCACCCTCTGAACTCCCAGGAAGCTTCTGTCATGTGCAGTAGCAATTCAGTGGCCACTTGGTAAAAATAGCTTTATAATTTATTGACTGGCAAAATACTCGATTTATCAAACCATTCTGGGTTCTTCTAAAGATAAAATGGAGGTAAAACCCAAAAGGAAAATTAAAGCTTTAATGCAGTCTTGCAGACTTCTGCTTCATTTCATTGTAAATTGCATGCAATAAAACATAGCATTGGCAGCCTGCATAAAGCAGCTGTATAATTTTCTTTTGTGCAGGGAACTAATTCTGAAGACTTCTCACCTAAGAGAAGGCTTACGATGGTGGATGACTCTCGTACACTAATTATGTCTTCCTTTATATCTTTGGCTTGAACTCTAATTTGCTTACAGTTTAATGAACATCAGTTCTTGCTGAGAAATATCTAAGTACCTGGGAGATTGAACACTTAGGCAGTCAAATGCTCTCACTCCCAACACTAATCTTCAAACCCTCTGCATTCTAAACAGACTTCTAAAGGAGAGTGGCTCTTTAAAGGCTTGTGAATCACTTTTGAGCAGTAACTGTACACTTAAATTAAAAGCCATGATCTGGCGGGAGACTTGGGTTGTGCTTTTTAAAAAAAGAAAAGAAAAGGCTTTCCTAGTTCAGGTACAAGGCATGAATTACCGGTTTCTATCATTGCCTGATGCAAAAACCATAAATTTTATAGCTGTTTGTTTCCCTGACTTTGGTTTTCCCAACAGTTTCTCCAAAAAGGCTTAGTTACTTTCTGCAGGTGTTTTCCCTTTATCTCTGAGAATTTAGAAACTGAGGAGCTGGAGAAGCAGGGAGGTGGTTTCCAACCCGGACCTTGCCTCTCATTTCCGAGGTCTCTTTCCTTTAACACTTTACTCCTGGAATGGTGATGCTGAGCTTACTTTGATGGCAGATAATTTCAATATATATCATTACAATTAATGGCCGTTATGTGCTTCACTTGCCATGACTTCCTAAATTTCAGTATTTGAGATGAAGGACCATTCAGATCAGCACTGCAGGGCAAATGTACAGATTCTGGTTCAGCAGGTCTGGAACAGGATCCAAGAGTCTGCATTTCCGAGCAGCTCTCTGGGGAGGCTGCTGCTGCCGCAAGACAATGCAACACACTCTGAGTAGCAAGAACAAAACTCCGTACCTGGATAGTCTGAGTTCATCTTCATTATGGCATCTGAGGTAGTACTCTTACAGATGAGGCCACCAATGTGCAAAAACAGGAAGTAATCTACCTGGGGCCACCGAGCTGTAAATGGCAGAGTCAATTTGATTCCGTTCCATTTGATTCCAAAGCCTGAGCAAACAACCCCTGCACATCACTCCTCCCTTTTTCAGTAGGTTCTCTTGTGAAAAGGAAGACATGAAATGAATTTGGTTCATTGCTCTTAATCCAGAATATTCTGTGAGTAGTCCTTGTTAAAGTCAATAAGCCATCTCTTAATTTACCCCCATTGTCAATCAAGGTTTGTGTCCAGCTGGGCATCACTGTGTTGCCATAGGAGAACCCAACCTCGACAAGCGCTGAGTAGCCAATGTAGGCTGGCCCAGTGCTCCTGGCAAGGCAAGGGAGGAATCAGCGGGATGGAGATCTCTGGTCATATCTCTCTAATGCTTTCAGCACTCCCCAAGGAAGCCATTTTCTCTCTGATGACGTTGGGTCAGATTACTCAGAAGTGGATTGTAGGTGGACAAAGAAACTTTTGCACTTCACTTGAGGATTTAAAATGGCATAATGTGTTGCTTCTCCATTTGGGTGAAATAACTCACTTTTTTTTTTAACACTGCACGCTTAAGTCAGGGCCCTAAAGAGAGGAGCAACAGCACATGGTGGTTAAATGTGTCCACACTGGAGCCAGAATGCCTGGCTTCAAACCCTGGCTTAGCTAGCTGCTATGGACTTGGGTAATTTACATAACCTTTCTGTGCCTCTGTTTTCTCACCTGAAAAGGAGAGGATGATAACAATATTTCCCTCATAGGCTTATTGTGAGGATTACAGAATTTATTCATGTGAGGTCCCTTGCCATGGGATAGCACCTCAAAAACATGAGCTGCCATTATTAACAGGAAGCTGGAACAGTCTTGCAGAGAGTGCTCCCTGAAATGTGGGCAATGTTTCTTTCTTCTATACCTATATCCCAAGGAGCTAATTTTACTGATTCTTTACAATAGGGAATAATGGGAAAATAAACTTCTGCAAAGAATTGACACTATAAGTAGTCCAAAGCAGAGAGAGAGAGAAAAATGTATAGGTGAATGTTAGCACTTTTATGGATGATGCTTCTGTTTACACTTTGAGTCTTGAGGCTACTTAAATTAAGACCTTCTGTTTTGATTACAGCTGTGTGCACAGGCGATGTTTGCTGAGCCCAGTTCCTGTGCTATCATTGCAGGACTGAAATGCAAACATACTTGTAAAGAGGAAACACACTTTTATTTCCTAAGGGCCCTCTAATCAAGGCAAAAGCTATTACTTGATCGCATAATTAACCTTAGGAATAGAAGTGTAAACAGCACAATTCATGAATTTGTTAATTGGTCTTCCCTGCTACTGACATTAGCCCAAGTTGATCTGTTGTTCTCCTCTGTTGATTATCTTAAATAGGAAGTTTTCTAATTTGGATTTTTCCAGGGTGAGCAAGGGAAAAGAGTGAAGTAAGATATTTTTAACAGATTGAGAATATTCTGTAACTTTTTTTCTTAGAGGTGGACACAACTGGAGGGAAGATACTATATATCTTATCAGATTCGGACCTCTTTCCAGATTTCCATTCTGTGCACTGATTAGCCACATTGCTGGCTACTGATGTGGGAGCTTTCCCCCAACCTCACCCCCCAGGCAGTGAATACATAAAACAACCAGTAATGTTCATAGGCAGTCATGCTTCCTGGACTCTGAATCTTAGTCTAATTTGGTTCTAATTTATTTTCCCCATTGCAATGACTCCTTAGCTGAGTGGAAATAACCAGAAACACTGGGGTGTGTGTAGACTCAGGTCCTGCAGGTGGAGAATATGTGTGTGTGTGTGTGTGTGTGTGCGTGTGCTAGTCTGGGGCGGGGAGGCTTTGAGGAAAATAGAACCAGGATCTGTCCATCTCCTATGAGTTTTAAAGAATTGTACTCACCAGCCAGGACACTTGAATTCTGAGACAAGTGGACATGCACATCTGTAGTAGGAACTTGGACCAAGTTCCAGAAACAGCCAATCAACACTTCAGAGATTCTTTCATTCTTTCATTGGAGTCCCTCGATATGACACCTAGTTTTTCAATTAAATTAGACCTTAAGCCCCTAAGGGCTGCTTTAATTAAAAAAAAAAAAAAAAGGCCGGGCGCGGTGGCTCAAACCTGTAATCCCAGCACTTTGGGAGGCCGAGATGGGCGGATCACGAGGTCAGGAGATTGAGACCATCTTGGCTAACATGATGAAACCCCGTCTCTACTAAAAAATACAGAAAAAAAAAGCTAGCCAGGCGAGGTGGCGGGTGCCTGTAGTCCCAACTACTCGGGAGGCTGAGGCAGGAGAATGGCGTAAACCCGGGAGGCGGAACTTGCAGTGAGCTGAGATCCGGCCACTGCACTCCAGCCTGGGTGACAGAGCAAGACTCCGTCTCAAAAAAAAAAAAAAAAAATTCACTAAGGGTAGTGATACTAGGCCTGATTTGTTCACACATACTTAAAAATATTTGCAGATACATCTTAGGTATCGTCACTGATGACTTCAGAAACTTAAGAAGCTGCCCACTTCAACCAACGGGCAACTTCACTTGAGAAGGAATGGTTAAAAAGCTCTTAACAAAGAGAAACTTGCTAGTGGTCTCTCTAGCTGCTTTGAAACCTTAAGGAATCTTGCTGGGTAACAGTCTAGGTCACCAAGCAGAAAGCCACAGTGAAACATATACAAATGAATAGCCTGTGGCTATGGGATTCAAACACCACAAACCGCCAAGTGCAGAGACATGGAATGTCTGTGGTTTGGGGGCTTTCTGGCAATCTAGGACGTGTTCAGAAGGATCAGGTGGCAGCAGTCTCTCATTTAGACCTTAGAACTTAGCCTGGAGAGCTGAGCTGACACGGGGAGCCCCCCAGGCTGACTGCCATGCCTGTGAGTGGGCCTCTGAGGCTCTCACTGGCTCTAGGCCTTTAGAGAGAGCAGCCAGGGCAGATGATTTCATAGGCAATGTCTCTGACCGTCTTGGGCAGGTTTGGAAAGTCGGGAGTAACTCACAGTAATGGCACACCCTGTCACAGCTGGGCTGGGGACCAATGTACACCTGGACCAATTCACACTGCACATTACCAGGTGTGAAAGACCTTTGGTCATCATGGGAATTATGAACTCACCCTAAGGATTCCATGTAGCGGGACTAATAGAGGTGCACAGAAGTTCTTCCAACTCATTGCTTCTGCTCTTCTATGGACCCCACTCTGGCCTTTTTGAAATTTTGATCTAGAATTTCAAGGGAAAAAATAGAGTCCCAAAAGGGATACTCTGAACTTCACTTTATAAAAAGTTCAGTCATTTTCATTTTACTGAAAAGTATTTCCACGTGGAGAAAACACTTAAGATACCTGGTGGGAGAATTTGGAATTAAACCCCAATGAAAGTCAGGAGGAGGTGATGGGAAAACAGGTTGGAGAGGGGAGAGGGCACCTATATCCTTGAGGATCCCCAAGTGGCTGGTCCTCTTGATATACGATGCATGGGGTTACAACTCAGTTTATCCATCTGCACATACTCAAACCAGAACCTGAAGCCAAAAGCTCTGGATTCTGCTAGTTCCAGATCTTAATGTATGACGGTTTCCACCTTGAGACTGAAGAATGCTGCTAACAGTGATATTATCAAGTACTTTTTATTAAGAACTCATAAGCCAGAGACTATGCTAAGCACATTACCTACATCATCTGTTCAGTCTTCAGCAGCCTGATGAGGTTAGGACTATTATTGTGCCTGTTTTACAGATGAAACAAGAGACCAGAGAACTGAGGTAATTTGCCCACACATGGATTCCATCCTAGCCTCTATCTAGCTATAGAACTCCTCTAGGAGGAGCACCCCTAAGCCCCTCTTTGTGACATGAGACTGACTAGATAGATCATTCTTGTTGATGGATTCTACTGGCATGGGTAAAGAAAGGTCACTATTTCTGAAATCTGCCATATTGATTGCTTTTTTTGTGGAAGGTGTTGGGGGAATTTGCTTTAAAAAATATATTTCTAGCAAAGTAATGCAAACACTCAAAGTATATCAAAATGCTATAACCCTCCACTTTCCCCCCAACCATAGAGGCAAATATTTTTAACTTTTAGCTAACTCTTCTTATATACATATATATTTTTATATATCATACATATTTATATATTTATATATCATATATATTTATATATATTTATATCTATCAGATATATAAAGATGGGATATATCTGACATATATGGGATATAGATATATAATATGTGCATCTTATTTTTTCATTTTAGACACTAATAACTTCTAATTATGGTAGATGAGGATTTAACTCTCCCTCTACTATCCTCTCCTCCCCCATTGACGTTTTAGCAATCATACATTTTTATGATTTACATTTTTATGGCTACATATACTTTAGTATAGTTTCTAGGGCTAACTAGTATACTATGTTTTTAAACATACTTTTAAAAATTAATAATTGCCTTAATTTTTATCTGTTGCATAGCTTTTTATATATTGAACCTTAAAAAATTTCTAAATGTACCATCAGCTGTTCGAAACCCTGAGACTTTTTTTCTCTAAAAGCTCTGGCATGATAATGAGATGATTATCATTTCCTTTTGTACTCTTGGGACCTCTCTTCCATTACTTTCCCTGCTTACACCTCAACTGCTAGTTCTTGAATTCAAATGCCCATCTCCCATCCTAGAACTCGCTTCACCTATCTCCTGTGTTAAAATCTCTATTTTCTGTCTACTACGTTTTTCTTGATTGTAGTTTGCTGGACCACATAATTCATTTCAGAAAGAAAGGGTTTCTGAGAGGGAGTGCTTTGCGGCCTTCCATGCTGAAAATGTCTTTATTCTACCTCCCACTTGATTATTTGGCTGGGTGTAAATTCTAAATTGAAAATACTTTGCCTGTACAATTTTGAAGACTTCTGTCTTCTATTATAGCATCTGATGTTGCTATTGAGAAGTCCAAAATTCCAATTCTTATTTTCTTTAACCCTGACTTTTCTCTCCACAAGTTTTTAGGAAGGTCTTTTTAGCCTAGGTGTTTCAAAATTTCATAATGATGGACATGGATGGGCAGTTTGTTTTTCAATCATTTATTCAAAGGGCACTCAGTGGGTCTTGTCATCTAGGGGTTTTCTGTCATCCAATTCTGTTCATTTTTCTTGCATTTAAAAACATTTTATTCTTTGTTTTCTATTTTCTGTCTTGGACACCATGTTATTTGAATGTCAGATGTCCCAGACTGATCCTCTAAGTTTTTAATATTTTTTCTACTAATTTCCATCTCTTCCTTTAACTTTCGTTTGATTTCCTCAATTTTTATTTTTCTGTTTAAGGTTTTCATTTTAAATTTCCATTATATATTAGTTTCCATGAGCTCTTTTAAAAATTGTATCCTAGGCAGGGCAAAGTGGTTCACACCCGTAATCCCAGCACTTTGGGAGGCCAAGGTGGATGGATCATTTGAGCCAAGGAGTTTGAGACCAGCCTGGGCAACATGGTGAAACTCTGTCTCTAGAAAAAAATTACAAAATAGCCAGGTGTGGTGGCATGAGTAGTCCTAGTTACTAAGGAGGCTCAGGTGGGAAGAACACCTGAGCCTGGAGGCATCGAGGCTGCAGTGAGCTGAGATTTTGCCACGGCACTCCAGCCTGGGGGACAGAGTGAGACTGTGTCTTAAAAAAAAAAAAAAAAAAAAAATGTGTTCTGTTCCCATATTATAAGATGCAATATCTTTTGAGGGTATAAAACTTTCTTTCTCAAAGTTTATTCCATGGGTTTTTGGCTTACTTAGTCTTTTAAATCAGAGTCTTTTCGCAAATGTTCTTGATTCTTGACTATCTGTTCATATTTTAGAGACAGATGCTAAAAAGTGAATAGGAAGCTCTGTATGGTTGGGGCTCTTAGAATGAGAAATTTCCCCTCTGATTGGGTGGGGAGCCAGCAGTTTCACTGAAGGAGTCCTCCAATAAAATGCCAGTATCTAGAGACTTTTTCTCTCAGGTTGTTCACTTCTCTGGGAAAGAATCCTTTGGTATATTTCAGATTGTTGGCATTCTGGGAGAGAGTTAGGGAGAATGTAATCTCTATTTTTGTTTCTGAGCCTCTCCTGTGCCTGTGTGCTCAGTGAAGGGTCGGGTAAGGTGGGTAATGGGATAGGGGGTAACACAGATGTGGTTCCCTGGCTGAGAAAAGGATGTAGGACTCCAACTATTCCATGTGTTCTTCCTTTCAGCTAGTACCCCAGTTTTCAGCTCCTGTCTTACCTTTGCCTTTCACAGAAAAGGAATTAGCTCGCTTCTCATTTGTATCCCCCTTTCTGGGCACATTAGATTGTGGCTTTTCTACTCTACTCAACTAGAGTAATCCACTCCTACATCTTTTCCTACATCCAAAGTTGATGAAATCTTTTGTCTACTCAATTCTCTTCTCCTGCTTCCTTTTTGGGGTCCTGCTTCTTAGATTTCTCAATTGAAATAGGTTTTTTGGCGAGAAAGAAATAATTTGTCATTTTAGACTGGATTGTACATATACATATACATACACACACACACACACACACACACACACACACATATATATATATATATATATATATATTTTTTTTTTTTTTTGAGATGGAGTTTCTCTCGTTGCCCAGGCAGTGATGTGATCTCGGCTCACTGCAACCTCCACCTCCTGGGGTCAAGTGATTCTCCTGGCTCAGCCTCCCAAGTAGCTGGGATTACAGGCACCTACCACCACGCCCTGCCAATTTTTGTATTTTTAGTATTGATAGGGTTCCGCCATGTTGGCCAGGCTGGTCTTGAACTCCTGGGTGATCCTCCTGCCTTGGCCTCCCAAAGTGCTGGGATTATAGGTGTGAGCCACCGCACATGTCAGCCCCCTTTTTTTTCCTCTTAGGTGTGTCCTTGAGCAAGTAACTTGACATCTTTGTGTCTCAGTTTTCTTACCTGAAAAATGAGACTTTGTATTAATAATAATAGTAAACCATGGGATAGTTGAGAATATTAATAATATAAAAATACTTAGAGCCATGCTAAGTGTTAAGTGCACAATCGCAGTTAGCTACGATAGTTTATTACAGGTAATAACAACAAACAGCCCTTTAACAAATACTATGTGCCAGGCACTATGCCAAGTGCTTTACATATGTTGTCTTATGTAGTCCTCATAATGTTACCTCATTTATAGATGGGGTAGAACACAGAAGTTGAGACAGGCAGACATGGATTCATGTTGAAACTGATTAAGCTAATCTTCAGGCCCTCATTTAACAGATCCTTGGGAGAGCTAGGGGTTGCTGGGAGTTGTAGTATTTCAGGTGGGCTAGAGAAGCTGGGCTGCAATCTGAAGCATTTCTGGTAATTGCCTAAAGAGATCTTACTCGGTGGCTCACACCTGTAATCCTAACACTTTGGAACACAAAGGCGGGCGGATTATCTGAGCCTGAGCTCAGTTTGAGACTACCCTGGGGGCAACATAGTGAAGTCCTGTCTTTACTAAAATACAAAAAATTAGCCAGACTTGGTGGTGCACACCTGTAATCCCAGCTACTCAGGAGGCTGATGCAGGAGAATTGCTTGAACCCAGGAGGTGGAGGTTGCAGTTAGCCGAGATTCACATCACTACACTCCATCCTGGGCCACAGAGCAAGACTCTATCTCAAAAAAAAGAAAACAAAACAACAACAACTATATATATATATATATGTGTGTGTGTGTGTATGTGTGTGTGTGTATATATATATATATTCATGTTGAAACCAGAAATAGGAAGCTCTGTTACTTTGCATAGCAGAAATAGATTCACAGTACATCTGTTTCTGATTGGTTCCCTCCAGGAGAAGGAAAGTTTTTGAAATATTTCTCCCCAATCAATACCACCCTCAGACACAGCTTCGTTTTCATTCTTTTAGTCATCCCCGGCCCCAATAAAAATCAGAATTGTAACCTATACTCCCTCAGGTTCATCAGCCAGTCAAGGATCCAGCCTTGTCTCTTATGGGGGCACATCTGTGTCAGAAGCATTTATTCAAATTCATTTATCAGCAACCCTAAGCCCTGATATATATATATATATCTCAGAAGGATCTGCATTTCCTAGGCTTCAGTAATTTATCATTTTTCTCATTCTAAATGTTTATTTTTGGATCTAATTTTTTTTTTTTTTTTTTTTTTTTTTTTGG